>NC_056733.1:1160678876-1160746376 GCF_019279795.1 Protopterus annectens
CCGCTCACTACTACTTAAAAGAGCTTACTCCCGCTTACCCTCATGCTAATTTCTTTGAAAGAAAAGGAAAAAGGGGTGATAGGAAAGTGGTGAAAAAGGGGGCATGCAGAGGGAAAGACAATAGGGAAAGTATCTAGGGATGTTCAGGACGGGTGTAGGGAAGGTCCACAGCTGTCCATTTCTTATACAGCAACAGCTGTGCATATATATTGAATTTGGAGGTAGAATTGGACACACATCCCCCTGAGAGAGGGGTGAGGACAACAGTAATATGTTGTGAAGCCAATTAGACCAGATTACATGTGCCCAGTGGACACATGCGAAATGGACAGCTACGTATGGGGCGAAATTTTTTTTTTTGGGAACAGATGGTCCTTTTTTTTAAGATGAGAATGAGATGTTGGGGAAGGATAGTATGTATATTTAGGGAGGGAGGTTGGGTAGGAAGACAAACAAGACAGACAAGACAGCATACAGGGGCAGTATATGACACATGTGGGGGGCAAACACCTTGGATGGGGAGGGGTGTTTCAAAATCAAAAGCCCATGAACCCCCAAATGGAAACAGTGGGATTGAGGTCCCCACCCATTGGCAGTCACCACTACACTTTCACGGCCCTGAAGGTGGCTGTGTTGGGGCTGGGTAGGAGGGGCAGGCTGACCTCTAAAAGTGCCACCTGGCCCTCAAGCTGGCACAGTATATCTCCAAACTCTTTTCAGAGCTCGCTATGCACCAATCCCCGAACCTGACAACTGGTGACAGTTTCCTGTCCACGCTCGCTCCTGGGGGGGGTGAGCTCCATCCCCTGAGGCAGTTCCACCTGAAGGTGTTGCAGGACCAGCAGACGAGGAGGTCTGGGGATGGGTCCCAGACATGCTGGAGCCCGGTGCCATGGCCAGATGAGGTGGTAGAGGTGGATCTGCTGGGACCGGCCTTCCCAAACGTGCTATGGTGTTGCAGTTTTAAAACATATGTGGGTTAGTAATAGTCAACACAATCCAGGATTAGTTATAACAGCATGCATAGATTTTCCCATTAACCCAAAACACCAGATTTGGAACAGTTGCATAGAAAACTGAACACATCTATGTATGGAACTACAGTGGCTATTACAAAGGCATGCAGGTTACATTGATAGCAACAGGCCACCAATGATAGTATTTCAACATGGAACATTAATAGAAACACTTTTCAATATTTATTGAACTACAGGACATATGTCCCAACAGTAGGTTTGGTGGAAATATACCCATTGATTTGTGTATTTAGATTATTGTTGCAGATATGGTGGGGGGCAGAGAGAGATGTCAATTAACAACTTATATATCCTTGTAATTCTCACAACTTTAATGATCATTGCTCTAATTATTAAGGTACAGGTATTATTACAATACCCTGTGGCCTTGGTTTTGGCAGTGGTATGTTTGTAAGCAGTGTATACTTCAACTGTCTTATAGCTTACCTGGTATACCTGTGGAGGGAATGTTTATTAACACTACCTGACTGTTTCTACACATATTCACAGATTCCGAGTTAATATTATGCACAGACCTCTCAATCTCTTAATGCACACACTCTGGTCAAAGCTTGACAACATGGGGGTACAACCAGGGACATATTTTGAATATTGCTCTCAGAAACTTGGAGGGCAGATAGAGTGACAGGATTTGTTTTCATATACATTTTATGAAGGTTTTGAGGTGTGAAAATCAAATGTATGTCATTATTTGCTGACTACAAATCTGAGATCATCCCACTGATTTGCCATGGGGACAGAGAAACAAGCAGAAAATATGAGCCAATTATCTGGACACTCTGAAAGAATGTACACAGTTTAGAGGTATGATTATGCATACAGTTTATTACCACTCCCAGGATTCAAACCATGGCTGTGTCTGATAAAAATACAACAATTTAAGTGTCAGCAGAGTGTGCTGTTTGAATATTACTGTCTATCTCTTCAGTGTTTTCTGTCTAAGTCTTTCGTGGTTGTACAATCTGACCTTGTAATTACAACAGTTTCATACAGACATTCATAGACATATTTTTATGTAGTACAGTGTGAGAAACAGTGGTTGGCACATCCATACTATTCTGATATCAGATGTTACTGAATGCTACATGTCAGCCACACAATACCAGAGTAAACACTACCAGTCCAGGATTTCAATCTTTATTGGCAGGCAGAGTTTTCTTATCTGACAGACCTGTGGAGGGAATGTTTGTTAACACTACCTGTTTCCACACATATTCCCAGACTCCAAGTTAATATTATCCACATACCTCCCAATCTCTTAATGCACACACTCTGGTCAAACCTTGACAACATAGGGGTACAAATAGGGTCATATTTTGAATATTGCTCTCATAAACTTGGAGAGTTGCTAGAGTGACAGGTTTGTTTTCATATACATTTTCTGAAGGTTTTGAGGTCTGAAACTCAGATGTATGTCATTATTTGCTGACTAAAATTCTGAGATCATCCCACTAATTTGCCAGGGGGACAGGGTAACAGGCACAAAATATGAGCCAATTATCTGGACATTCTGAACAAATGTGTACAGTTGAGAGGTATGATTATGCATACAGCTTACTACCACTCTCAGGATTCAAACCATGGCTGTGTCTGATAAAGATACAACCATTTAAGTTTCAGCAGTGTGCTGTTTGGATATTGTTGTTTATCTCTTCAGTGTTTCTGCCTAAATCTCTCTGGATTGTACAATCTGACCTTGTAATTACAACACTCTTATACAGACATTCCTAGACATTTTTATTATGTAGCACAGTGTGGGTAACAGTGGTTTACACAACATTACTATTCAGAGAATGCAACACTAAATATGCCATACAATACCATAGTAAACACAACCAGTCCAGGATTTAGAGCTTTATTGCCAGGCAGTTACAGTTTTATTTAAATACGACCTATATGGGACTATTGCTGTCATATTGTGTCTGGTTTATTCAGTACAACCCATGCACAAAACAGTTTTTATACTGGCTGGTGACTTTCTACTACTTTTATATTTACTTGGTATGACTACTACAAGCAGGATTGTTACTCACCAGCCTCGCGACACAGCCTTTGCAGCCTACTCGCATGGGCTTCCTGATTCACAACCTGCTCAGCTGCAGCTATAAAGGAAATAGAAAAATATTTAGCCATACCTATCTATCATATACACAGGCTGGACATTATTAAACAGTTACTGGTATGAGTACTTACACACTGCTGCGACATCTCCCCTCTGCCTTGATATTTGGACCAACTGGTCCAAGAGCTCCCTCTTCCTCCATTTTAAGTCAGCATAGTGGTGCCTGACCTGCTTACTAGTCCAAGGGACTGGTGAGGTCACGGGCGAGACGGTCCCAGGCTTCTGCTTTATACTGGGAGCCTTGGTACTGGCCCTGCAGCAGTTTTTCTTCATGTTTTTTTTTACCAGGAGTCCTACCATGACCTTGGACTCCAGTATGCCCCAGTGCTGCACACAAAAGTGCATTCCCTCTCTGACTCCTGCCATTCTGCCTACAGTGGGAAGCTGCAACCAGTTATGAGCTGTATTCCCACTTGTGGGGTTTAAATATGGCCAATTTCTCACCCTTTGCCATGATTGGACGGTTTTGAATATGATGAGCTAAGCTAAGTTATGGGAAAACCTGCTTAGCTAAGGTTGGCATTGCTTAAAGTGGCAGATTCAGCACTGCTTATCAATGGGCAAATCCATTTAGCTGGGCTACTTATTGCTTAGCAGTCATATCTACATAATGCTTACACCTGGTAAGCAGAGCTGTGCAATGCTTAGCATTGCTTATTTTTAATTTTATAAACTATATGCTGTATGGCATTGATTCATCATTCATTATATATTATAAATGTGTTTACTGTCCCTGACATCCCCCAGTGTGCTTTCATTACATTTATTCATGTGTGACTATACTGTGTGGGGCCCTTGTGTTTATATGAGGATTTCACAACTTTATTAAACTGTCACTTCACATCTGGATGTAATGCAGTAGTCCGGTGAACAAATATATGTTATTTTGTAGGTAATACTACAAAAAAATTGTTTATGTAATGCTTTCACATTTAAAATGTGAATTGGTTACAGTGGGGATCAAACTGGGAATGGCTGCTTGAAAAGTGTACGCTCTAACCACTACACTATTGCAATACTGCTTATGTTGGATGTCTCTTATTATTTAACTTCTTGTGCTGTTTAAGCTGGACTAAGCATAGCTAAGTAATGGGTGCACCCACTCAGCTATGCTTAAACTTTATTGCATTTATAAAAAAGAAAAGTTTTGTTGCATTATTTTATCTATACCCTTCAGAATATCCCTGCTAATGCTAAACCTGTAATTTTATCAGCTTTCTGCTTCGTGGGACATTTGTCCCTTTTGGCTTTATCCACATTACTTGCTATGACAGGTTGGGAGGTGTGCACTATGTGCTTATGCTGCCTGTGTTATCCTAATAACTTTTAGCTTTGTAACATACCTCTAACCTTTTAGTGTAAAATATCAGGACAAAAGCCTACAATGATGGATGGAAAAATAGGGGCTGATTTTAAATATTGCTCTTAAACTTAAAAAGTTGGTAGAATAATTAGGTTTTATATTAGCATGATTCTTCTGATGGATGTGTGGAGTCTTATACTCAAGTGTTTTGTCATTATTTAATGACTTCAATCCTCACCTATTTGCCAGACAGGTACACATTTTAGGGGGAATACCATGAATTTGAGGCAAACTTCTGGCCATTTTGTGAAAATCTGTACAGTTGAGAGGTATGCTTGGTAGGGATGATTGTCCCTTTTGCCTTTGACCACTTTTGTTTTCCTGATGGGTTAGGGGTGTTACTAGTGTTCTCGTTCATTTTTAATTGCCGAAAGGCAATTCTGGAGTGCAGAGGCATGTGTATTGTGACAGCTCTGCTCTCAGACACACCCCCTGCACTTGTACACAGCTCCATGTCCGTTCAAAAACACAGGCAGTGTTCTTTCATGAATATGCAAGGCGCGCTGCCGTGCTGTATGGGAATGGTCCCTGCCATGCAGGAATTACTTATTCCTGCACGGTTGCTTGCTAAATCCCAGGGAATTAATTTGTATGCTGGAACCATTGCATAATAGACTTAGAAGTTTTAACTGTGCAACATATTATTAAGGAATTTAACCCATGGACACAAGACTGGTTACTATTGCAAAGTAAAGTGTATTACTTAGAAGTTTTAACTGTGCAACACATTATTAAGGAATTTAATCTACAGACACAAGACTGGTTACTATTGCAAAGTAAAGTGAATTATTCAAAAGATCTAAGTAGAATTATTAGTAACTATTCCTATAAAGACCAACCACCTTTAATTTGTTATATATTTGAATTATTGTACAATAATTTTAACATGTTTTTTTCTTTTTCTTTTAGCTGTTCCCATTAGGGTCACCACAGCGGATCATATGTTTCCATTTCTTCCTGTTCTCTGCATCTTGCTCTGTCACACTAACCACCTGCATGTCCTCTCTCACCACATCCATAAACCTTATCTTAGGCCTTCCTCTTTTCCTTTTATCTGGCATCTTCATCCTTAGCATCCTTTTCCCAACATACCCAGCATCCCTCCTCAGCACATGTCCAAACCAACCCAATCTCACCTCTCTGGCTTTGTCTCCAAACTGTCCAACCTGGGCTGACCCTCTAATGTACTTATTCCTAATCCAGTCTACCCTCGTCACACCCAGTGCAAATCTTAACATCTTTAACTCTTCCACATCCAGCTCTGACTCTTACCTTTTTGTCAATGCCACTGTCTCCAACCCATATAACATAGCTGGTCTCACTACCCTCTTGTAGACCTTCCCTTTCACTCTTACTGGTACTCGTCTGTCACAAATCACTCCCGACACTCTTCTCCACTCCCTCCACCATACCTGTACTCTCTTATTCACCTCTTTTCCACACTCGCCATTATTCTGAACTGTTGACCCCAAGTATTTAAACTCATCCACCTTCGCCAACTCTACTGCTGCATCCTCACCATTCCTCTATCCTCCCTCTCATTCACACACATATATTCTGTCTTAGTCTTGCTGACCTTCATTCCTCTCCTCTCTAGAGCATATCTCCACCTCTCCAGGGTCTCCTCAACCTGTTCTGTACTCTCATTACATATCACAATGTCATCTGCAAACATCATAGTCCACGGGGACTCCTGTCTGATCTCATCTGTCAACCTGTCCATCACCACTGCAAATAAGAAAGGGCTCAGAGCTGATCCTTGATGTAATCCCACCTCCACCTTAAACACATCTGTCACCCCCACTGCAGATCTCACCGCTGTCACACTACCCTTGTACATATCCTGTACCACTCTTACATACTTCTCTGCCTCCCCTGACTTCCTCATACAGTACCACAACTCCTCTATAGGCACCCTGTCATATGCTTTCTCTAAGTCCACAAAGACACAATGCAACTCCTTCTGACCTTCCCTGTACTTCTCCATCAACACTCTCAGAGCAAACATCACATCTGTAGTTGTCTTTCCTAGCATGAAACCATACTGCTGATCACTAATCATCACCTCCCTTCTTAACCTAGCTTCTACTACTCTTTCCCATAATTTCATGCTGTGACTGATCAATTTTATCCCTCTGTAGTTACTACAGCTCTGCACATCTCCCTTATTCTTATGGTACATTAATAGGTTATAAAACTAGACTAATAAATAAACATTGAAACTCAATAACTAAGGGTTTCTCTCTCATTTATACTTCACTTGAGAAATCCAAATTATTATCTTCTATAAAATTAAAATCCTGGGGACAGTATTAGAGTATTTTTATGTGGAAGGTCTTGAAACCAAAACAATAAGTGAGAATAATCTGAGAAATTTTGTTAATAATCATTGGATAAAGGTTTCTTTTCTCATTGAAATGTTTTGTAAAGACTCTTAACTCTTTCTGAATTTTCTGATGTTTATTATGCAAACATTTTGCTATTGTTTTATAATTTTATCAATTTGGGGCCTCTGTAAATAGTGTATATAGTTGTAGTGTTTCTTTTTCATGGTTCTTTTATGTTTGAAATTGTATCCATGATGTTCATATTATTGTTAAAATTATAATTTTCTTACTTCAATAAAATATTTGATAAAAAAAAAAAGAATACATTAACTAAAGGGAAATCCGAGAAAGAGTTTCTAGAAAACGTGCAAGTAATGACACAAATTATATTTTCTGATTTATTTTTCTTTTCAGTTGTATGAATATTTCTTATTTGCTGGTTTGAAGGATTTTTAAATATGGCATCTCCTATAGAGACTTTAGAATAAATCCATTTCAGTACAGTTATTCCAGCAAATAGATGCTGCTATATCGATTTTAAAATAGCAGTGGACAAATAGACAAATATGGTACTAATGTGAATTTTCCTACAATATTTATAACATCTTTCTGCTTCAAATATTTCAGCTTTTAAGTACATTTCTTGATGCATTGTTGAAACAAAATGTTAACAATATTATACATATAGTACAGTTGTGTACACTTACCATAAATGTAGATGTTCGAGTGTATTCACTGTTGCAGTCATCACATTTGGGTTATTTGCTTGCAGTAGGCCTCAGTCAGCCTGATTATCAAAGTCTTGGGTCCTGCGTCGGTTGCTGTCTCATCTTCAGGTAGTCAGGGGTATAAAGCATGCAGCCAATGCCATTACATCAGTTTTTCTTGCACCAGATGTCAGGTGCCCCCCCTAATGGGAAGCAATTAAATACATTATATATATATATATATATATATATATATATATATATAATATTTATATATACAAGGTTATACCTCCAACAAAAAAGCAAATACACCAAAAAGCTTTTAAGCATAGTAAAGGAGCGCAGCGGTATAGTTAAAAGAAGTCAGGTGGCTGGAGGGAGGGTAACCAGGACTGCAACAGTGAATACACTCAAACATCTACATTTATATTAAGTGTACACAACTGTACTATGTTCTTCATGTTTCACTGTTGCAGTCATCACATTTGGGTAGATTCCCAAAGCTAAGGATGGGAGGAGGCATTTAGATAGCATTCGGACCAGCTATAAGGCACTGCAAGACTGCAGTGGCAAAGCCAGTTCTGGATTTAGAGAAAATTGGCAAATGGCAATGCTTGGTGAAGATATGTACAGAACTCCAGGTAGCAGCTTCTAGGATGTCTCTGGTAAGGACACCCCTGAGAAAGGCTGTAGATGTAGATGCAGCCCTAGTTGAATGGGGTCTAATCCCCTTTAGGATAGGTTTCCCATGGTGCTTATAGCAGAAATTAATGCAATGGCCTATCCATTTACAAATGGTTTGCTTTGAAACAGCCTTCCCCTCTGCCCCTGCAGCAAATGCCACCAGCAGTTGTTCAGATTTCCTTTGAGGTTTGGTCCTGTCCAAGTAAAATCTAAGTTGTCTGTGCACATTTAAGGAGTGCAGTATCCATTCCCCTTTGTTCTGTAGA
This sequence comes from Protopterus annectens, assembly GCF_019279795.1. Lineage (NCBI taxonomy): Eukaryota > Metazoa > Chordata > Ceratodontiformes > Protopteridae > Protopterus > Protopterus annectens. The sequence continues at coordinate 1,160,687,383 of NC_056733.1, forward strand.
TTAGGAAAAAAAGGTTGGCAAATGAATGGATTGATTAAGAGCCACACTGGATACCACCTTGGGCATGAAGGAGGGATTGGTCCTGAGGGACACCCTGTCCACATGAAAGATGATGAAAGGCTCCACTACCATAAGGGCCTGTAATTCAGATATCCTTCTTGCTGAAGTGATTGCTAAAAGGAAAGCTGTTTTCCAAGAAAGGAATTTTAACTCTGCACTTGCAGCTAGCTCAAAAGGAGGCAGAGTGAGTTTTTCCAATACAAAGTTAAGGTCCCAGGCTGCAGTTGGGGCTCTTCTGGGTGGTCTTAAGTTTTTGGCCCCTCTGAGAAACTGCTTGAGCAGTGGATGAAAAAAGAGGGGTGGTTCTGTGTTGTAATGAGCTGAAATGGCTAAGGCGTGAATTTTGATGGAGGAAAAGGAAAGGCTCTTGTGAAGCATCTCAGTTAAGTATTGAAGAATTTGAGGTAAATTGGGTGCTGCTGTGGCCATCCCTTGAGTTTGGTTCCAGGCACAGAATCTTTTCCATTTTTCATCATAAGATTTTCTAGTACTAGGCCTCCTAGCCTCCAAAATGACTTCCCAATACTTGTTTACTGAAGGATGGTAATGGAGACATTAGGTAATTAGCCAGGCTGCCAGGTTCAGGGTTTGAAGCTGGGGGTGCTGAATCTGGCTCTCCTGCTGTGACAGCAGGGTAGCGGTCTGAGGCAGGTGCCATGGGGCTAGCTGTGACACATTACACAAGAGGGGGTACCAGTGTTGGCATTGCCAGTCTGGTGCAATCAGTATCATCCTCGGTTTGTCCTGTTTGATCTTTAGTAGTACATTGGAGAGGAGAGGCAGAGGAGGAAAGGCATAAACTGATAGATTTTTCCAGCTGAAGGACAGAGCATCCACTTTCCAAGCTTGTTTGTGGGGAGTCCTTGTGCAGAATTTGTCCAATTGGTAGTTCTGGGGGAGGCAAACAGGTCTATATCTAGGCTCCCCCATTTGTTTATCAATATGTTGAAAGTCTTTGGTTCCAGTTTCCACTCGTGTGGGTCCATGAAATTTCTGCTTAGTTCGTCTGCCAGTGTATTTAGTTTTCCTGGCAGGAATTGAGCCTGTAGATGCACTTGGTAGCTCAAGGCTGTGTTCCACAGAGCCATGGCTAGTCTGCAGAGGGGTTAGGAATGGGTACCCCCCCCTGCTTGTTTATGTACCACATAACAGTGGTGTTGTCCGTCTTTACCATTAATTGTCCTGGAAGAATGTGGTCCTTGAAGGCTGTCAGAGCATTCTGTACAGCTAACATTTCTTTTTGATTGATATGCAGGTGCATTTGACTTGGGTTCCATTTGCCCTGAATGCACTTCCCTGCCAGGTGAGCCTCCATGCATAGTCTGATGCATCTGTTGTTAGGGTTTGGGCGGCAGGGGGTAGAGTGAATGGCAGTCCCTTGTTTTGGTGGCAGACCTCTGCCCACCAAAGGAATTCTAACCGTAGGCAAGGTATGATAGGAATCATTGCTTCTAGATCCTGAGAATGTTGACACCATAGGCTTTTTAGATACCATTGTAGTTTCCTCATATGCAGTCTTGCATATGGAATTAGTAGAATGCACGAGGCCATGAACCCCAAGGCTTGCAGTATTTGCCTTGCAGATAGCAGGGTTTTCATGGCTAGTAGTTTGAAGTTGTCAAATGAATTTGTTTCTCTGGCGTGAGGAAAGCCATCTGGGAAGTTGCATTCAAGCTTGCTCCCAGGAATATAATTTATTGACAGGGTACCAGCTGTGATTTTTTTTTTTCATTTATGGTGTACCCCAGACAAGTTAGCACCTTTTGTACAAATGCCAGATGATTCAAAAGTATGTCCTGGCTTTCTTCCTGAATTAGACAATTGTCCAGGTATGGGTATATTTGAATATTTCTTTGCCTGCAAAATGCAATGACTGGAGCTAGGCACTTTGTAAATACCCTGGGTGCAGTAGATAGCCAAAGGGCAGTGCAGTGTAGGTATCTTCTGCAAGATTCCCTGATTGGGATGTGCAGGTATGCTTCTTTTAAATCTAGTGTTGCTAACCAGGCATCTTTGCCTATCATGGAAAGCAACTGGTGAAGAGTTAGCATCTAGAATTTTGGAATCACCAAAAAGGTGTTTAGGATAGAAAGGTCCAGGATAGGATGCCATGAGTTGCCTTTTCTGGGTACCAGGAAATGTCTTGAGTAGAAACCTTGTCCCTTTTCCTCTTCTGGTACAGTCTGAATAGCCTTTAATCTTAAGAGAGAGAGTACTTGCTTTTGAGCCTCTGCCCACTGATTTGGGGGTAGATCTGGCCAACCGTTTGGGGTTGGTAATGTGTGAAAGTGAAATCTGTATCCTTGGGAAACTATGTTTAAAACCCATTTGTCCTGGGTAATGAGTTCCCAGTTTTTTGCTTGCAGAGCAATCTTTCCCCCCAAAGGAGCAGTCAGTTGAGAAGTGCTTGGAAGTTTTAAAGTTAAGTCATTGAGATGGCTTACCACGTGGGTGGGTCTTACTACTCCACCCCGATTTGGAAGTGGGAACCCCCCACTGCTTAGTCTTGTGCATACCCTGGGACTGAAGCCTGGTTGTTCTGCTGGTCCTGGGTTTGAACTGAGAAGGCATGGAAGAGGCAAGAAAGGACCAATTTTTTGAGGGCCAATGCCTACTAAATCGTGGAGGCTGCACTTGTAAGAAATCTTTAACAGTTTGCATAGATTTAGCTTTTTTCTCCATCTTTTTAAGAACTTATTCTGCTTTGTTGCCAAACAGGCAGTCCTGATTTAAGGGAGCATCCAGCAATTTGGTTTTAACATGATCTGGCAAAGATTGCTCCTTAAGCCAAGCATGCCTTCTAAGTACAGACCCGGTGACAGCAGCCCTGCAAGATGCATCCAGTGAATCAAAACCACATTGCAAAGTATGTTTTCCAACCTGTTCAGCAGAATGCATTAAATCCTGTAAATCCTTCTTCTCAGCACAATCAGGAATCAACATAATTTTCTGTTTAAACAATCCAGTAATATGCTGCTGATACTTTAACATATGAAACTAGCAATTTAAGGCCCGATGGCCAAGGTTGCAGAGGTGTATACCTTCTTACCCCATCTATCCAGGGCCCTGGAATCTCTATCAGAGGGGGTAAGAATTTTGGCAGTAGTAGCCATAATGCCCTTGGGTCCCTGTGAAATGGTCTCAGGATCCACAGTAGGATTTTTAAAAAGGAACTTGTGAGAATAAGGAACCCTGTAATATCTATCAGGTTTTCTGGGAGCTGAAGGTAAAGAGTCAGGGGCCAAGTTAGATTCTGAAAAATCATCGTCAACAATGTCCAGCCCAGGAGGGATAGCAAAAGGCCTGTGTTGGGGCAGGAGTAAGAAATCGCTAAGCCTCTTTTTAGAATCAGAGTAATCCTGGCTTTCCCTAAGAGTATGCAAGGTTTCACCAAAAGAAAAATCCTCTGGGGGAGAAGCAGAGGGAATAGACTCCTCTGCATCAGAATCTTCATAGGTGGATAAGAGTAAATCCTGGTCATCAGAGGAGACAGAAATTTTAGAATCCTGGTCAGAAGTATCATAGGCAAATTCAGTCCTAGGTCTCTTAGAGGGGAAAGATTGGCTTCCCCTGATTAAAGTAATAAGGTCTTCAGCCATTCTTATCATTTGTTTTTTAGGCATAGGGGCCTGACCATGCAGTCTGGGCGTCAGTTTCCTAGGCATGGTTTGAGTTTTAGGCCTTGAAGAAGAAGATGGTGCCAGTTTAATATGCAAGTCAGTAGGCCTGAATACACCCTCAGAAACCGGTGCCTGCACAGCGGCTCCGGACCCATCCAAGGTAGAGACATCCGCAGGTTCCACAGTTGAAGCATCTCGCAGCATACCAGACTCTGAATGTGTCTCAGTAGAGGCCTGCGAATCTGAAGTAGTGGGTATCAGGGGCTGCAAAAGCACCTCACTGAGTACCGGTGAACTGGCAACTAGCTTAGGAGAAGAGTCATTGGCAGCTTTGGACCTAGGTGGCCTGTCTCTGTCTTTATCTTTGCGTTTTTTTCAGAATGTCGGTAGTTGGATGGCTTACCAAAGACATATCTGGATAATTGAACTAAGTACCAAAATATTTAGAAGCATAAATATACTGACAATGAATAGTTCATGGTTTAAATAAGGCACAAAGCCAACAGCGAGATACTTTGTGGTCAGGGCCTAGGCAAGGAATACAGTACAAATGAAAATCTTTATGAGGTATTTGCTTTCCACAAGAAATACAATTATTGACTTTTACCGACATCGGTTTAGAGCAAGAAAAAGTTTCCCCAATGGGGTACTTAGCTTTAGCTGAAGACTTTGGTTCTGAAACTCGAAAATGAAAATTTCAGGAGTCGGCCAACCGGCACTTGCAAACTGCTTCTGCTTCGGGCATCGCACGGCAAGAAAGACTGATGTAATGGCGTCGGCTGCATGCTTTATACCCATGACTACCTGACGTCATGGAAGATGAGACAGCAACCGACTCAGGACCCAAGACTTTGATAATCAGGCCGACTGAGGGCTACTGCAAGCAGATAATCCAAATGTGATGACTGCAACAGTGAAACACGAATAACATCTTTATAACACTAAATATCAAAATGGTATATGATTCTTTTTGTTTTGGACATTATTTTGATGTGCATAGCAACTGGCAACTTTATTATGGCAATTATTATTGCTGTGAAGTTTACATACTTTACAGACCTCATATTTCTACTACCTAGTTATGATGTAAAGTTTTATCTCTTAACTTCTCCTTTGCACATCTCTCCATCCACCCTTCAACATATAAACACACACACACACACACACACACACACACACACACACACGCACACACGCACACACGCACACACGCACACACACACACACACACACACACACACACACACACACACACATATTTAAAGGTGTGTGTATATGCATATGTGCATGTGTGTGTGTGTGTGTGTGTGTATTTATATATATGGTTGCCTTTTACAACATAAATATCCAGAAGGGCACTAGCAGAATGTAAACTGGTCAAAATATAAACAGTTCAGATGTAGACAAAAGTAAGTGGGTTGGTATTAGGGCTGGCAATGTGTTTGTGTGAGTGTTGGTGGGTTAGGATTAGTGTTAGAGTTATGTAAAGGAATAGCTTTAGAATTGTTCATGGTTGTAGGCGTATGTGTCTGGATCTGAGCCTGTCTTGTGTAGTGTTACTGTTATGTAAAGGATTTTTCTAAGGTACGTTGCAGTTAGGATCAGGATTAAGGACAGGGTCAGGGTTCATGTGCATTCAAAAGGTGGTTTTGGGCAAAGACTTGTTAATACTTGATAACCCCAACAGTAATGATGACAGACCCTAAACCTACATCTGATATTACAAAAAAGTGTGTAACACTATTATCATTCAGAAAACTATATCCTGTGATATTGGTATGGGTAACACTTTTTGTTTTATTTTGGTTTGTTTTATTGCATTATTAATGTAAATTGATCACATAAGTAGAATGTTTGTTTTTTTGCAATGAATTTAATGTATGCTTAGGTATTTTTGTCTGTATTTTGATGTGACTACTTTTTTTTTCAAGATGGCGGAGTACACAGTCACAGCGGCCCTATGCTCTGCTTCTTGCTGCTTGTTTTCTGTGTTTTTTATGTTAATATGTACAGTATATTCTCTACTGTTAAGTTCAGTCAGACTGATCTTAGATATAGTTGGCAAAATTTCTTGCATATCGGATTTCAGTGCCATCAGGCTGTTACAAGTGAATTCTCACACTCATATGATATACCAGAGGTAATAACAAGAACACCAGGCTCTCTTTGGATTGTTGTCAGCCCAGGTAAGAGATGGCAGTGGAAAAGACACAGGAAGCAAAAGCATGGCTGTGGGTCTGGCCTACATGTTAGGCTAAGGAAACATCCTCACAAACCACCTCTTTCCAGCATATTTCTTGCTGTCAGATCTATTGCAAATAAAATGGATGAACGTCAGCTACAGATTTCTGAGAACAATCTCATAAGAGACTGTTGGATTTTATTTTTCACAGAGATGTGGCTACACTCATGTATAAATGTTGCAGCCATTGAGCTGGCAGGCCACATACCTTTTTGGTGGGACAGGAATAAAGACTCCGGTAAAAGCAGAGGTTGGGGGCTTTGCATCTATGTGTACCAACACAAAGACTGTAGACGGTTACTGCTTTTCTGATCTGGAGTATATGACAATCAAACAAACTTGCCCTGAACTCTGCCAAAATAAAATAACTCATAATAGATTTTCGGAGGTACAATGCATATCACAACCGAATATACGTCCATGGAGACTGTGTGAAAAGGGTTTCTGCTTCAAGTTTCTAGTTGTATATGGGGCAGAAGATCTCTCTTGGTCCATAAACACCATGGAGGCAGTCAAGAAGGCACAACAGAGACTACATTTCATAAGTATCCTCAGGAAAAAATAACCTGCAGGAGAAACTACTGGTGTCTTTTTACTGCTGTTTTATTGAAAGTGTGCTAACATACTACATTTCCATGTGGTATGCCAGCAGCTTGGTGGCAGACAGGAAGGCCCTTCAAAGGATCATTAACTATTCCCAGAAACTCACTGGCTGCTTACTGTCCTCTTTGTAGGAACTCTTCAGCCCTTGTTGTCTCACCAGGGCAACCAACATCTTGAAAGACCCTTTTCACCCTGGACATCACCTATTTGAGCTGCTACCTTCTGGCAGATGCTTCAGATCCATTCCATCTCAGACAAACAGACTTAAGAACAGTTTGCATCCCAGGGTCATATATGAACTGAACAATGCTAAATACTTACACTGAATACAGATAATAGCCATTTACACTATAAAGTATATGTTACATCCCTGTGCACCTTACCTTATTCCTTTCATTTGCAATATACCCAAGTTCAATAACTTATTTGTTTACTGCATTGCATTTATTGTATTGTTTGGTATTGTATTCTCTTATTCATTCATGTTCATTATACATGAATGCATCTTAGGAAGATTGCTAAAATTTTCATTGTATTTGTGCAATGACAATAAAGGAATCGTATTTTATCTATATATATATATATATATATATATATATATATATATATATATATATATACATGGGTCTATTGCTCTACATCGAAAGAACACTTCTTCGAAATAGATCAGGAGGCCCACACTTCAGCAAAAGTTCACTTCAACAAAAGTGCGCTTTCGCTGAAGTCTAGTTCCCCGGGCAACCAAAAAAAAACACTAAAACATGTTTTTGCAGGGAGGCAAGCCCCCTGCACCCCACACCCTCCCTACTTAAATATACCAACTCCGATATCGCACTACAGTGGGGAAAAGGGAATATTCACATTATGCGCTGTAGTGTGACTGCCAAAGTTAATGTTGATAGTTTCACTACTTTGAACAAGTGGACTCGGTGAAGTGGGTTTGAAGAAGTGAAACTTCAAACATCTGCACGGATCCCATATATATTATATATATATATATATATATATATATATATATATATATATATATATATATATATATATATATATATATATATATATATATATATATATATATATATATATATATATATATATATATATATATATATATATATATATATATATATATATATATAGAGAGAGAGAGATTTATATCTATTTATCCATCTATCTATCTATCTATCTATCTATCTATCTATCTATCTATCTATCTATCTATCTATATATCTATCTATCTGTATGTGTGGATAGATAGATTAGATAGATAGATAGATAGATAGATAGATAGATAGATAGATAGATAGATAGATAGAGATATATAGATATAAAACTGCAAGAAAATTCAGCCAAGCTAGAGTTTTCAGTGTGTGATACCTTAAACCTCCTGTACTGGATATATGCAAATGGCCCCTTAAGGACATCAAGTATTTCAAACATTCATAATAATGATAGAGAGTTCCAGACTTCATCCATCCATCTGTCCTCGACCCCTTTTTCCATTATCTTTCAGAAGATACATACGAATGCAAAACCTTTCATTCTGTTGACTTTCAAGGTTTATAAGAGCAATCTTTAAAAATTACCCTAATTTGTGGGCCTTTGTCCAACATTATGTTTTGGCTTTGTCCAGAATTCTTGCATTAAGATGTTGAGAGGTATGTAACCCATACACTCACTTAACCGTTTTAATCATTTTATTCATATTCTGCTGAGCACTTGCTACAGTGCATGGATGTGCATTGTCAAACAATGTATTATGTGTTCTAACCATGATCATATGCAAGGACATTCAAATTTTCATTTTTTTTTCTAATTAAAAAACATTAGCCAACAAAATCTAAAAGGCTAGTTTTGCCAGGTGACTTTGGAAGGCACCAAATTTTGCTATCTAAAATCAAGTAAACACTTGCCAGCAATAGCTAAGGCTCATGCTACTCTGTATTAGCTACTTTGGTAGATTTTTTTCAAGAATGCAGTTCATGATGATATTTGTACAGTAGCTATGTGGTCTTCACTCAATAGCTTTGCAAAGTATTGCTGGATGTATTTATCATGCTGCCAGCCCAGCTATCGGGAATTTGTAAATAATTATATGTCATTTGTGAATATTAATATGATTTATATAGCAATGTAACAAAAGGAGATATTGCCAGCCCAGCTATCTGGAATTTTGTAAGTGGGTGTGTGTCATTTGTGAATATCAACATGTAGGTCATGTGAGCACAAAAAAAGTCACAACTCATGCAAATGGTCCGTTGAAAATGAAAATGACCAAAATATTCCACAGCAACATCCAACAGACCAACCAATGAGCCAGGAAGCCACAATAAAGTGGGTAAAAACAAATCAGTTTTATTATAGGTTAGTGCTTTCATGGTGTGAACACCGCTTCATCAGACCATGTATGTCATATTGTACATATTGTACAGTGTGCTGAAGAGATGCTTTGTAAAATACTGAGAAGATGTGTATATATACTATTGTAGCTGTTTGGATATATATATATATATATATATATATATATATATATATATATATATAGATATATATATATTTTTTTTAAACAGGGGAGACAAACATAGGAGATTAACTTGCAAAATTTAAGAATACTTGAGACTGAAATACTTTATTAATGGGCCATAAACAAAAGATGTTGGGCCGGATTCACGTGACCTCTGTGTAAGACTTAATATGTCTTACTCGGAGGCTGCAGTTGAACGGTATGACATCAGCATGCCATGCATATTCATGAGGGCATGCTGAATCATACCCTAGGCTAACACGGTCCATGTAGGAAAGTAGGGGGCGTGGCCGAAAGCCAAGTACTGGAAAGGGACACACCCCCAGAAGAGTCAGAGGCCTGAAAGTAAACACCCATAAGTGAGTCCTTAGAAATGTCAAGGAACACAACACCACACATACCCACAGACTAAACCCTACTGAAAATGTGTAAAACGTAAAAATAGCAGTTTCATTTTTTTTTTTTAATAATTTCAAAAATGTTTGCCCGCATTTGCACTTGTTTGCGCGGGTATGCCCTTCACTCAGCCACAGTTAGCAGACATTGAAAAGCATATAAGATCTACATATGCAAATTAAGCCAAGTAGCAATAGCATAACGGTAGAGACGTTGGCCAAAGAGGAGGTAGTCATGGTTCTAGCCCCCACAACATCATTCACCATTTTTATTTAAATAAGTATGAAACAATCCCCTGACATATATATATATATATATATATATATATATATATATATATATATATATATATATATATATAAAACTATAATTTAAGTAAAATGTAATGAAATGGGCCATGTATTTGTGAAGAAATCTGACAGAATAATTTATAAAAAAAGGATTATAATTGCCCATAGCTAAGCAATGCTTTAGCAAGCTGAATATGAGTACCCATAGGTGAGCAGCGCTTTAACAAGCTTAATATGAGTTCCCGGAGGTGAGCAGCACTTTAACAAGCTTAATATGAGTGCCTGGAGGTGAGCAGTGCTTTAACAAGCTTAATATGAGTGCCCGTAGCTCAGCAGCGCTTCACCCAGCGTAATATGAGTGCTCATAGCTAAATAACGTGTTACCCAGCGTAAGCCGTTTGGGCGGAGCTGCGCAGCGCGCCAACCAGCTTACCGGCAGGCAACATTGGGCAAGCTGTATCAAAGCCACCTTTACACAGACACACCTCATAGCCTGTCTAGACAGTAGTAAAATAAAAAAGGCAATGCCAAGGGTTGAACCCAGGATACTGTGCACCATAGTCAAAGTACTGAACCACTAAGCCATGACAGTTGTACTGAGAAATACAGTATTAGTATATATATATATATATATATATATATATATATATATATATATATATATATAGGAATGAATGAAAATAGAACCATGACAAAGCAGGTTTGCTTTAAGCTGATAAATATCCAAAATGGCCAATCACAGATAAGTGCGGGAAAACCGGCATATATAAGTCCCAAAGGCAGGAATACACACCATAGCTGATTGTGGTACCCATTTGCAATCAGGATGGCAGGTGCAGGAGAGGGAAATCACTTTAGAGCACAAAGGTGGGGTGTTGAGGAGTCAAAATATATGGTTTGGCTCCTAGTCCATGATCATGAAGCACAACTCATGCAGGGCCAGGTTCAATGGGGAGCGTACAAGGGAGAGGCATGGAACCGGTTGGCACATGATCTCACCAGTGCCACAGGGATTCCAAGGACTGGTGAACAGGTCCGTCACCACCATGCGGACCTGAAGCGACATAAGGAGGACCAACTGAACCACTGGATCCAGGAGGCCCGCCAAATGCCCAATGCCCCACTACTAAGTAAGTATCCATGTAATTACGTATGCAAGAAATGCTATCCTAGCCTATAGTATGGAGAGGTATGTTCCAATATTACTTCATTTATATTACAGCTGCAGGTGTTCATTCCACGAATCGGTGAGCCTATGCTGATAGGCTGCTGAGGTTGCACCACCAGGCAGGTTAGTAATTATTTAGCTGGTATTGTTATAGAATATAAGTGAGACAGATTGTAAAAGAGTTCAGTGTTGTAACCCAGTAATAAAGGTGAAATAAGCCTAGAATAAAGATTCTGCTAGTATTATAAGATTATATAAGTGATGCAGCCTGGAAAACAGTGTAATGCAATCCAGTAATAAAGATTAAACAAGTCTCAAATAGAGTTTCCACCTGTATTGTAATATCAGATAACTGCTTCAGCCTGAAAATGAGTGGTAATCAATCAACAAAGGATAGACAAGTGTTGAATACATCCTTGTAAATTCTGCCATATGAAATAAGTGAGTCAGCTGAAAAGGATTGTTGTAACCCAGTAATAAATGTTAATAAAGCCTAGAATTAAGTACCATTCTGAAATGTAAATATAAAATAAGTGAGAGAGTGTGAGAAAGACAGTTTGAAGCTACCAAGAAAGCTCTAATAAGTCTGGAATAAAGGTATACTGCAGTCACTACATAATGAAATGAATGAGACAGCCACAACCAAAGAGTGTAATGTCTTAAATAAAGTACAGAACCTGGACTGTGGCCGTCCCACAATTTGGATATGTTGCTGTACCTTGCATTATGGAGATAGTATGGTTGTATGAAATGCTGAACATCCACAGTTGTCTAGACCCATATAAATCAAATGTAGCCGGATGCTGTACCTGAACACAGCCAGATATGAACATATATGAATAAAAATGGAATGTATATTAATGTAGCAGTAACATCCCCATCACCAACATTCCTAAGGTTACATACAGGAAACTGTACTAATACATGTAGGGGATATATATCTGCATCTACTAGGAATGTACAGTATATGTATAGGTAGTGTAAGTTGTTAATGTAATATTTCTCCACCCTACCCTATTTTCACAAATGATGCCATTCCACTCCAAACTGGGTATGTATATTCACAATTAATTCCCATGGATATTTGTCCTGTTGGGTCATACATATCTGCATGTATGTTGATGCATGTGCCCTGTTCACATATCCAAATCTGATGGCCTGTTGCCACCAATCAACCTTGCATGCTGTTGGAATGTGCACTGTTGTTCTAAATATGCATGTGTTATTCTTGCTGCTCAATGTTTGGAATTCATGGGTGTTTGGTTAATGGGAATACTGATGCATGCTGTTACAACTAATTTTGAATGGTGTTGTTTGTTACTAACCCAAAATGCCATAAAATACTGCTAAACATAGGACAACAGGGAAGGCGGGTTCCAGCGGACCCACCTCTCCCACCTCAGCTGGCGAGTGCACCTGGCACCAGTGTCCAGGCTGGGACCTCCTCCTCCGGTGGCCCTGTGCCACCTTCGGGTGGAAGTGCTGCAGGGGATGGGGCTCATCCCCCCTCTGCAAGCATGGCCAGAGGAGAGCCTCCACTCACCCTCCATAGGGTCTGGTCTGTGGTGCGTAGTGAGATCAGGTGTTCTGTGACTGATCCTCTACGCCACCTCGAGGCGAGAGTGGCGCAACTCATGGGTGTGCCTGCCCATCCTATCCAGACCCAGCACAGCCCCGGCCTGGGCTGTGAAGGCGCAGTGGTAACTGCCCATGGGTGGGGATCTCAGTTCCACTGTTGCCATCTGTGGGCTCATGGGCTTGCAATATCCAAACATCCGTCCCCATCAATTGTGTTTCCCCCCACATGTGTCATACTCCACCCATGTATGCGTCTTGTTTGTCTTGTCTGTTAACCTTCCCAACCTACCTCCCCAAATATACCTACTTCCTGTACCTCACATTCCACTCTCACCTGAAAAAAAAATAAAAAAAGGGCACTCTCCATACATAGCTGCCCAATTCGTGCACATGTCCACTGGACATGTAAACTGATAATTCTAATTGGCAGTACAACATATTTTATTGTCCTCACCCCTATCCCAGGGGTGGAAGGTTTCAAATTTCACACCAAATTTCAAACATATGCACAGCTGTTGCTGATAAAGAAATGGGCAGCTATGGGCCTTCCCTACATCCTTCCTGCACATCCCAAGCTTGTTTTCCTACTGTCCTACCCTCTTTGTGCCCCCTTTTTTCACCACTTTCCTATTTCCCCATTTTCTTTTCTTTAAAAGAAAATAGCGCGGATGTTAGCAAGAGTAAGCACTTTTAAGCAGTAGTCAGTGGGTGTGCGCTTGTGTGTGCTTAGCTAAGCGTAGATAAGCGTAGCTAAGCATCGCGCAAATTCACGCAAACCCGCTTACAACTGCTTAAAAGTGCCTTAGTCACTCTGTATGACAAGGCCTGTAGTCTGCTCATCAGCAAAATAAAATACCCCTGTCAGTCTCGAACCCCGGACCTTGGACACACTAGTCTGCATGAATTACCACTGAGCCACAGCAGATATGCAAGAACTTGGTGCTGAAAGAAATATATCATGAAATACAAGGAGTGAATGTAAAGGGAAAATAGGAAGGTCATTACACAAAGCTTGTTCTGTGTATCTTTACTGGCAATTCTTGTGGAATTGCATTACATTAGTGTTTGAAGAGAAACAGCTATGCTAGTAGGTAATAATGTTACAGTAGCACCTTACAAACCCCACACAGTATCAGGGCAGGATAAACACTGCCATATTTGAATAGGTAAGAGGCCAGACCTCTCAACTGCGACTGATTTACAGGGATGTCCCTGATTTGCAAACAACTGTTACCTGTGCCCCACTGACTCCCTGTGAAATGTACTAACAGCAGGCAGAAAGGTGGGGAATCCCACATAATGGTACCTGTCAATAAGTTAAAGTAGACACGACTTGCATGTCAGAAATGGTGTAGTAATACATATGCTCAAAATACCCCACAGTCACAACTGCAGAATATCTGAAATATATCACGGGTGTATCCCACTGATATGTAACTTTCCCTGAGGCTGGTCAAATATATACCTGAGAGTATCTGAGGCCTGCAAGTGTCAGAAACACACAGGCATATCAGCCAGTCTGCTGTTACATACTCTGCGAATAGCTGTAGAATTACTTCCACAAGCATGCCCTTATGTAGGAGTACAACACAGAAATATCAAAGGATGTAGCCATCTAACATACTAATGACAGTATAGCAGTTCACAAGCACTGCATGTGCCTGATATTCATAATTGTTAGTACAATATACTTAGTTGTCCTCACCCCTCTCTCAGGGGTGGAAGGTTTCAAATGTCACAGCAAATGTCAAACATATGTACAGCTATTGCAGTTAAAGAAATGTGCAGCTATGGACCTTCCCTACACCCAGCCTGTACATCTCTAGCTAGTGTCCCCACTGACGTCCTGCTTTACAACTGTTTAAAAGTGCCTTAGTCACTCTGTATGACAAGGCCCTAGTACTGCTCAGCAGCAAAATAAAATACCCCTGTAAGTGTCAAACCCCAGACCTTGGGCTCACCAGACTGCATGAAGTGCCACCAAGCCACAGCAAACATATAAGAACTTACTGCTGAAAGAAATATATCATGCATTACAAGGAGTGAATGTAAATGGAAAAGAGGAAAGCCATAGCAACACATTCCAGTAAAGACAAATACCAGGCATTCAAGGGGTGAATGTAAAGGGAAAATACAAAAGCCATAGCAACACATTGCAAGAACTACTGTTGTATGCCAGTTAATCCAAAAATCCCACAGGTAAGTACATACTCCCATGTAAACAGTGTTAACATTAGCAGGTGTGAGTTAACATACACACAGAGAAGAGTGAACTGGAAGAAGCAACAGTCAGGTTTCAGTACAACATTCATTTCAGTGGCTACAACACAGCATTAGATATGAGAGATATACCAACCTTCTGACTCACACAACAATGTCCACAGCAAACCAGCATGGTCCCCACCTTGCAAAACTGAAAGGCCTACGCCTACCTAACCTATCATTTTATAGCAGTGTCCTGAAATCAAGTGAGAACTGCAATTAACACACAGCAGGCTGCATGCAATTACTAAATGCTGGCCACCAATTGGTGCAGAGGCCATCACATGCACATGTGCAGATACCTACAAAAGCAGCCTGTACTGCCAGTCCACACATGCAATAATATCATTACAGCAACTGGAGGGAGAGAGAGAGAGAGAGAGAGAGAGAGAGAGAGAGAGCAAGAGAGAGAGAGAGATAGAGACAGAGACCAAAAAAAAAATAAAAAGCAAGCCAGCCATCAAGCCAGCAAGCCCGCCAGCAAGCCAGCAGAAAAAAGCTGTCAGAGACAAAGGTAATGTAAACTACATAATCTAATAATCTACATACTGTGAACCCTCCATATGTGTTAGCAGTCTGTATCTATATGTATATGCAGATGTGCATAGGGCAAGGGACATACTGCAATTGTTAGTGAAGGCTGGACATACATATGTAGTTGAAGGTTGCTATGTGCACATATCAATGTAGGTTGTAGTGTGTGGCATTGAAAACAGCATGCAGTGCAGGTATATGTCATGTGGTGGTGAACTTCTGTGGGACTGAGCCAGTGAGGCCTGCTACAGCTATACAGCCTGAGGATAGCATAATGCATTATGCACAACACTGTGCAATATCATTACAGAATGGTATGTCTCACAACTGTTTTAGAAGTGATATTCCCACCATGAAAGGTGGGCAGTCTATGTGCATACATGTGCAATGGATGTTTAGAAGTGTGTGTGTGTGTGTGTGTGTGTATATATATATATATATATATATATATATATATATATATATATATATAGATATGTTCATAGGTTCATAGGTTCATATTAGGCTATCTGCCCTCGGGCAATTATAAGCCTAGCCCGATTCTGTATGGCTTACGCCACCCCTTGATTTGAGTATACTGTGCCCTTTTTAAGGTTTAGTTTACTGTGCCTCTGTCTATTAGTGACACGGGAGTAATCCCTGGGACAAACCTACGATCCCCCATCCACCTATCGAGATTCTTCTTGAAGAGATTCAGTGAGGTGCTCTGCCTCACATGAACTGGAATTCTATTCCAGAGCAGGGAGCCTCTGGGTTATGAACCTGTCCCTCCAGCAAGTTCTATTTATTTCTGTGCTGAGGTTCAAGTCCCTTGAGCATGTGGCTCTAAGAGATTTAGATTTACTGAGGTGGAGCATGTCCATTAATTCTGGATTTGACATAGCTTTGTATGTCAGGCATAGATCGCCTCGAAGTAGGTGGTATGCAACTGAGTAGAGCTGGAGTTTTTTTAACCGAGCAGCGTATGGCATCTGTTTGAGACCCTTGATCCTCTTGGTGAGATACTTTTGGGATCTTTCTAATTGCTGCAGGTGTCAGGTAAGGTACATCCCAAAAGGGGCATTGTATTCTATGATGGGCCTGATGAGGGATGAATAAAGGGCACGATTACCTCTCTTGATCTAGATGTGAAACCCTTCGTGATGAGGTGGGCTATGTAGAAGGTCTTTCTAACCACTTTGGCAATGTGGTTTTCAAAGGAGAGATTGCTATCAACTTGGGTCCCCAGGCCCCTAATAACTTTTTCTGTACTTAATGGGTTTCTGCCTATGTGGTAATTTGTGGGCACATTGTTTTTGCCAAAGGGTATGACTATACATTTTTTGGCATTTAGCTTTAAACCATGGCGCTGGCACCAGTTATCTGTCTCTGTAAGACCTTTTTGAAGGATGTTTGTGTCAGCTGGAGAGTTGATTATGGTGCCCAGTTTGCAGTCGTCTGCGAACTTGGTGAGCCATAGTCCTCCCACGTTTGCCTGTACCTCGGAAAAGTATATAATGAACAAGAGTGGTCCCAGGACAGAACCCTGTGGGATGCCACTTGTGACCAGTTTCGAGTCTGACATGGCTCCAGCAACTCTCACTCTGTGGGTTCTATCTTTGAGCCAGTTTGCGACCCATCTTGTGACATAGGGGTTTATATTTAAGCTGGATAGCTTATCTATGATGCCTGAGTGGGGTATTGTGTCAAATGCCTTTGCAAGGTCCAGATAGGCTGTGTGGACTACCTTCCCTTCGTCTATGGCTTTGGTGACTGTTTTGAAGAAGTCAACCAAGTTCCAAAGGCAGGATCTGCCCTTAACAAAGCCGAACTGGGTAGGATCTAGTGTCTGTAGGTCCCCAATGTCTTTGTTTATGAGCTCCATGATGATCCTCTCCATAGCCTTGCAGACTAAGCTAGTCAAGCTTATGGGGCGATAGTTTCCAGGGTCCGTAGAGGCTCCACCTTTGTGGAGTGGGACCACTGTTGCTATACACCATTTTGTGGGCACATATCCTGTAGTGAGGCTGAGATTGTATAGCTGTTTTATTTGAGGGATTAGTTCCTCTTGGAGTTCATGTAGGACGCAACCTGGGACACCATCTGGTCCCATGGAAGCAGTGTTTTTTGCTTTGGAGAGGCAGCCTTGACCTGAGCATCAGAGATGTTTGGGAGGCAGCCCTCTGCTGGGATAGATACTTACTCTTTTTGGGGGGGGGGTGGAGAAGTTTGCACTGAACCTGTCTGCCAGGATATTGGCGATGTCTGTGGGTTTACTGTATTTTTTGTCGTTTAGAATCAACTCAGAACAAGTCTGGGAGTTGCATCCCAGGTTTCTAACATAACTGAAAAAAGCCTTATGATTGTCTTTGGTGTCCTGTGCAATTTTTCTCTCAAAGCTGGCCTTGGAGGATTTTATGAGGGATTGTAAATTTTTGCTAGTACTGATCAGAGATGCCTTCCCTATTAGGGATTTTGCTCTATCATGTAGTAGCTTCCTCCTTCTGTTGTACAGTTTATTTATGGCAGGGGTCCACCAGACTGGATGCCTGCCTTTGGATGATTGGGTCTTGGTTTTGTTTGGGATAGCATGATCCATGCATTCCTGGAGATGTCCGTAGAATGCATTTATATAGGATTCTGCAGTTTGGGCCGTAGTTTCCACTGGCCCTGGGGCCTTGAAGGATTCCACTTCAATTTTGAGAAGTGAGAAGTTCACTTTTGAGAAGTTTTTCACTGTGGTTTTCTGGGCTGGGGGTGGGGTCGGGATGTGGACATCCAGTGAAATTAATTTATGGTCTGATCTTACCAATGAGGGATATACTTCTGGTGTGGAGCATAGAGTCCCCATGTTGGTAATGATCAGGTCTTGTATGTTGTCCCCTCTTGTGGGAGTGGTGACTAGTTGTTCCATAGCATTTGAGTTTATAATTTCCAGGAACCTTTGGGCTAAGGTGCTGGGGCTTGCGTAGTGCTCCCAGTCAATGTTTGGGTAGTTGAAGTCACCCAATATAATGGTGTTTGGAGAGATCTTCATGTTCTCCAATGTTTTTAGGAAAGCCGAGTGGGATTCCTGACTTTGAGAGGGTGGTCTGTAAGATGCTATAAACTAAAAAGCGATCTTGCCCACTGTTAGTTGCGCATGAATGGTCTCCGGTACTTCGTGCAATGCCACTAACCTGGAGGTGTGGATATCCTTGATAAATATGGAAACTCCCCCTCTTTTTTGTGGTTCGGTCTGGGTTTTGGGGCCAAAAAGCATGATATGAGGTATAACCTGGTAATGCTGGGGTGCTCTCTGGAGCCTTGAACCAGGTTTCTGTCACTGCACAGATATCAATGTTCTCCATACTGAGGAGAGCTTCGAGTGCGTGCATCTTGAGGTTAAGACTTCTGGCGTTTAGCAGCATTATCCTTAGTTTCTTGTTCCTTGTGCTGTCTATGGGGGTGGGTTTGACTTTTGAGCCTTGCCTAAAAAAGGCACTATGGGGGTGGCAAGACCCTTTGCCAATATCCAAAAGCCCAGTGGTGACAGGTGCAAGCCGTCCCTAGTGAAGCAACGTGGCTTGTTGAGCATGCCATCCCAGGCTGACAGACACTGGATCCCCTTTGAATGGCACCAAAATTTTAGCCAATAGTTAAAATCGATCATTTTGTCTTTGTACTGTGGCATCATTCTAGGTGAGGGTAAGATGCTGCTCAAGGTCAGGGTCATACCAGCCTGGGCTACATGATCAGAGAGCTCCTCTATGTCTCTTTTCATGTAGTCCAGGGAGGTACATCTCAGATCATTCACACCAGCATGTACAATGACTGAGTCATTTTTGTATTTGCTTTGGAGTAACCTGAGTGCTTGCGTTATGTGGCGGATCCTAGCACCCGACAGGCAGCTCACCGTGACCTTCTCTTTATTCAGCCTGGTGAGCGGGACGTCAGTGTGTCTGACAATAGAGTCACCTATTACAAGAGTATCAGGTGTGTTATTCAGCCTTAAGGGCTGTGGCTGCTTGGCACACTGACTTTGTGGGTTATGTGTTGTGCGTGTTTTGTTTTGAGGTAGCGTTTGCTTGGATGTCTGCTTTGGAGGTCTCTGTTGCTTAGGTAGATTTTTATTTAGAGCGTCCGAGTATGTTTTTGTGTATTTATGTGTTTGGTTCGCTGATGTGGTGGGACTATGTGATACTGGAATTGTGTTGTGTGAGGTTACCTTCTCCTCCTGACTGGTTACACCAGTTTTGAGATGAGATAGCTCAGCCTCCAGTTTGGCTAAATAGTTGCATCTTTCACATATATTTGAACCTGTTTGGAGGAGGAGAGGGTTGTCCGTGTACATGAGACAGTTGTAACATTGCCTCAAAATTCCCAGATTCACCAGCTGGACTGGAGAGGAAACCATTGACTGACCTTTGGACATGCTAGAGTAATATAGGGAAACTGAATTTAAGATGGACCAATAGAGGACAGGGTAATCGTAGAGAGTATAAGAGTAAGTAGCGCTTATGGTTCAATAGTGCTAATTTGTAGGATTACTTAATTGGACCAGTGAAGGGCCCTAGAATTAGAATATGGTGTTTAAATTGAGAGATAGAGCAGTTCTAAGGGAAAAAGTGAAGAGCAGACTTTGTGGAGCCAGGAATAGTTTAAACCCAATTAGGCAGCGCTGCCCGCTGTTGCGCTATGCACAAAACCGCACAAAACCGCGCAAAAGAGGGTTTTAAGAGAGGAAGATGAAGGAGTTTTGGAATTGACCCAAAATGGCCAATAAAACTACAGTTTCAAGTCAGTAACCACTCCCACAGGGGCAGGCAGGCTGCTCAATGTTTTTCACTGCCACTGAACAACAGAGAGACTTCCCTTTAGCCCAAGCAAAAAATGGCCTCACCGAAACTTACAAACAATTCAAGAACAGCAAGCCTGTAACTGAACTTTTTTAAATCTCAGAAAAGTGGGAAAAAGCAAGATTTTTTTTGTATTTTTTTTTGTTTTTTCAGAGATAGCAGAGGTTCACAAGTATCAACAAGTTATAACAGTGCAGTAAATGACCCCACACAGGAGTGCTAGGCCAAAGACAGATAAAATGCAAGTTTTGAGAAAAAAATGATTTAAAAATAAGTGCAAACAGGAAATTCAGTAAACAGCTCTAGGTTGTGCTCTAAATACAGATACTAATGCAGAAATCAAGTTTAACAAGCCAGA
Source organism: Protopterus annectens (assembly GCF_019279795.1). Lineage (NCBI taxonomy): Eukaryota > Metazoa > Chordata > Ceratodontiformes > Protopteridae > Protopterus > Protopterus annectens. The sequence goes on from NC_056733.1 coordinate 1,160,707,835, forward strand.
AAATGCTCAAAATAGGCGGCTATGCAGAAAAACTTAGCAAATAAACAGAGGAAAAATACTTAAAATCTCAAAAGTGGCTCCTTTCTTCTCTCAGCATTTTCTCCTCTTGGTGGGTGCTTCACCTACAGCCAACAAGCCTGAAAATATGCCAAAACCACGAGGCAACCAGGTTTTAAGACAGGAAGATGAAGGAGTTTTGGAATTGACCCAAAATGGCCAATAAAACTACAGTTTCAAGTCAGTAACTACTCCCACAGGGGCAGGCAGGCTGCTCAATGTTTTTCACTGCCATTGATCAACAGAGAGACTTCCCTTTAGTCCAAGCAAAAAATGGCCTCACAGAAACTTACAAACAGTTCAAGACAGATAGATAGATATATAAAGAGAGAGTGAGAGAGGGAGACAAGGGGGCAGATGTACTGCAACAGTTGCCTGGTGACCAAAGCATGGACTGAACACCATTGTTAATACTGCAGTACCATACCCCATTCCAAAACATGTTACCCACTACCACATAGGTGGTTGCCCGCCTTCCACTGGAGGTGTCAGAAGGGAACATGGGGCACAGGTGTACAATAGCCTCCCCTTTGATATCTACAGTGTCACACTAGTCTTGTAATTCCTGTACATGATATGTGTCATCACAAAAGGTGTGTCAGCCAGGGAAATGTAAGTCAGTGTACCCCTCTACACCTCACAATGTCCTATGCAGTATGTACCTCCCATGAGAACTACAGCAAGTGGAAAGGCCACATACATACCTAACAAAGACTGATAATGCCCTCAAACACATTCCCTTTGCAGACTGACTCTCAAAACCACAGCTAGAGTGCCTTGCATACTTCCTACACAGAGGTTACCACTGCTGGACATACACAGTTATGTCACACCCATACCAGTTGGCCAACCACCATAGCAACAGCTCACAATCCGTCCAGCCTACATGACCTAGGGCCCTAATCCTTGTCACCGCACTAAACAGCACATGCTGGAGGTACAGGTTTCTATACACAAATATGCCATACCCTGGAGTAAACCACCCAGCATTAACAAACAAGGCTCCTTATTAGTAGATGTCATACATACCCCTGATGAATGTTATGGAGATAGGTAATATGACCTGTGAGTCACCTCTGTGTAACTGTTTCACAGGAGCAAGTAAAATCACATTACATGTGTCGCAAAGGGCAGGGTAGCATATGGCTAGGCTGCCCTAGGCCCAGGGCCAATAGCATAGTACCTACCTATGACACAATGCACACACATATGTACTCAGTGCAATACCAGCTATGTGACGTTGAATGAGTGTGACACTGATTGTGTGCAAGGTCTGTAAAGGTGTGATAGCTTAATGTGAGTTTGTGTCTGTCATGGTAGTTGGTGTCCTTGGTGTGAGGCCAGAGAAAGATGTGTCAGTTATCGGGATGCAAACATAGTAGATTGGCATATGTTGTGCCGTAGTTCCCTGTGTACGACTGCAGTGTTACATCGTAGGCAGAAGCAATACATGTATGCTCAGTAAGTAGTACTGCTGTTGAATCCAGCTCACATATGAACTGTTGTACTACCTGATGTTGTAGGCCTAAACACTACAGTATGGTGTATGTTCACATTCCCTGGTAACACTGTCTGGTGTGTTTCCTGTAGTCTGCACAGATTACATACCTCATGCATAGGTATCTGTAAGTAGGGGCACACAGTACTATAAGGTACACAGTAAATGCTCATCTGTGCTGTCATACATTTGTGTGTTGTATGTATGTGTAATGTGTGTGTAATGATGCCTGTACCATGTCCGCATTCACATGTGTGTTACAGGGTATGTGTGTGTACCTGGCAGCATGTATGACAGCAGTATGCTGGCGATGGTAACAACTGTGCACATATGTCATATAGGGGTATGGCATCAAAGACTAGGGTGGATTACCGTTGAAACTGTAAATGTTCATTGCATTCATTGCACTGGATGACAATATTCTTCATCCATTAGCTTGATACATACCCCCAATGTGAGGTTGTGCATTGTATCCCACACAGTGTGCCGAGTGCTTGTGTATACTAGTTTGTTGTATGGAGTGTGGCAGGCACTGTCAGACAGTTGTGGGCTGAGCACTGATATGTGGTATCGAACATGTGTATCCCCTGATAGACAGACAGATGCTATATATGGCAGTTGAGTGATATCTGTACATTAGAATATTAAGTCTGCCACATGACTTGCGCACATATTTTTCTTTTCCTTCCAGGGTGATGGTGCATCAGTGAAACCCACCTTATACAGCAGCAGAGGATCAGGAGATCCATCAGAGCCTGGTGCAGAATTACTGTGTGTTGTTTTCCAGGACCAGCCAGAACCAGCATGAGAGGGCTGCACTGTGGCAAGATCTTGTCCATCGGGTAAATGACATAGGCATGCATAACCAGACATATGAGCAGGTGCGCCAACACTGCAGTGATTTAATTAGACATGTCCAGCAGTGTGTGTCTGATATCCACAGACAACAGCTTGCCACAGGCGGTGGGGTACCTATCCACCCCCCCCTCACCAGTGTGGAGGAGCACCTCCTAAGTGTTGTGGCTCCAGGCCAACAACAGCAACATCCACAAACATGTGTCATCATGGAGACCGGAGCAACCCAGTATGTTGAAATGGAGCGTGCAGGTAACATGCCATATCTGTAGTTGACTGTTCTCTGTACTGGTAGTTTATGCGTGTGTGAGATGTCTACTGTTTGTGTAGCTGTTAACCTGAGATATCTTATAGACTTGCAAGGAACCACCACGAAGCACTATAGACAGTTGAGCAATTTATTAGGAGAGAGAACAAGCGCTTTCACGCACTAACCTAGTGCGCTTCCTCAGGTTGCAATACAAAAGACAAATCCTAATCTTTATACATAAGATATCCACCCTAATTAAACAATTAGACCAAGCAATTAGAGAAATTTATCAGCATTTAAAAAGACAGCCAGATTTTTAAAACCATCAGTATTGTTTCAAACAGTGCTTGAAAGAACATACACTTAATAGTAAACAAATACACATGGTATTTTAAATACAATTCTTGCAACCTCTACATAATTTGATTAGTTGCATATTATAAATATTCACAAAACCATGTATATTAGGACAACAGCCTAATTACATATAAAACCCTAAATAGGGGACCAAGCATATATGAATAAATATACAATGATTCAAGTGCAATGTACAAAAAATGTGAAAATGCGGATGTCCTCAGTTGAGTCATTTAAAAACCATCAATCACGAGATACATAATAAATAAACCAAAATCGACCTAACGTTGCAGAACAACATATATACCGGTGAGATGGTGCAAGAAGAACAGGGAAGAAGGAAAGGGTAAAAACAAAAAGAGGCAGGAATGAAACAAGAAAAAAGAAAGAAAAACGCAGGAGAAATATGGGGGGAGGAATGGGGAGGGGGGGGTAGGAGGGGGGGGAGAGGGTAGGAAGTGACGAACAAAGAAAAACCGAAAAAAGGACAGAGATCAAGAATAAAAATACCATGTAGTAAGTCCTGCATATAACCATGATATAATAAATAACTTCATCAAACATACTTTAAAAAGACCAATAAAATAACAATATTAAAACAATTTCATGAATTGCCCAGCAGGGCAGGTCTGATACTTAAAGCTGAGTTCAAACCTGGTTCTATATGTGCCCTAAGGTTGAGAATCCATTTTAGCTCGCTCAACTCTAGAGCACCTACCATATCTCCTTATCTTCTATTGTGATGTAACAACTGCAAAACCCTGAATTTAAAGATATGTGACTGGAACTGTTGGCAGTGTCTGGCCAGCACATTGGTAATATTTCCTCTTCTAATGTCATACACGTGGTTATAGATGCGGTCCTTAAACCTATGCGTGGTCATGCCCACGTAATAGGCCCCACAGGGTTCGCATAAGGCTAAATAAATGACATTGACCGTATCACATGTCGCATAAAATTTCGGCTCAAACACTACACCTATATCCGTGAGTTCAAATCTTTGAACAGTGGAAATATATTTACACACACAACATTTCCTGCATGGAAAGATGCCTTGTCTATAGTTTGCCCTGATGTCTATAGGTTCAATCTTCACCTTCTCCCTACACAATAACCTTTTTAAATTCAAGCAGTTATTGTATCTAAAACTTGGCTTATCCCCTACTATTCTAGATAAGTCCTTGTCCATGCTTAATAGCTTCCAGTTATTTTTAATAATACTCTCTATGTATCCTATATCACTTGTATACCTAATGTCATATTGGATTTTCCCTTTATTATTTCCTAGCGAGCTACTGTAATGCCATTTCTGTTAACCTGCCTATTCTTCTGCAAGATTGATATTCTGAGCATAATCTGTACACCTGTGAAAGCCACCTGTTGTACTACTGTACTTTATCATACTTACAGTATCAATGGCACAGTTGTGGCCACTGGCAATCACTCTCATATTTTTGCAGGTCCCTCTGGAGTGACAACAAGGCAGCCAATCCATGCTGGTGCGTGTGTAATAACAATACTATTGCTAATGACATGTGCATGTCATATGGAGGTGTAGTCTGTGCACATGTAACACACCTACGCATAATGCATGCTGTGCATGTTTGCTGTGAGACTATGCATATCCCATTATTCTCAATAGCTGCCTCACTCACATTCAATACACAGAGCATGACACACATGTGTGGCAACACAGTACTGGACATTGTATAGGCATACCTGATACACATGTACATAACACACACATGTTTGGCATACACACTACACCTTAGCCTGCTACACATGTCCAATTATGACACCTGCTGTAAGGCCACCCTTCAGTATCCCACTTATCATCTACGCAGCACACATAATATACCTGAGGGGTAGAGGCCTATCATGTCTTTGTGCAACAGTCTTGAACAAATAATACATTCATGTTAGGCAATGCTCACTATTGGCGACCTTACAAACCCATGTAACAAGTGGCTGTGTAATTGTGGATGTAGTCATGTTACTGCACATCAGGTACAGCATGCTAGCTGCCTGTCTGGCACACATTATTATTGTTGACTGACCACAAGAAGCATGTTGATCATGGCTTACGTTACTACACCACATCCAGTTCCGCCGACCACAAAAGTACACATAGCAGTCATTGCATAGCACCGTCATGTGTTGTGTGTGTGTGTGTGTGTGTGTGTGTGTGTGTGTGTGTGTGTGTGTGTGTGTGTGTGCAAATATATGCACCCACAGCTTGTAACACTTGCACAACATTGTTATGTCCTTGTACACATTGTGTCCCAAGGTGGAGACAATCACTGAACAACTACACACAAGCATCAAGTACATGTATACTGTTATTAACAACGGCTGTCTACACTTGCACTGCATGTTCCTGTGCAACACATAATCTGTATGCTGACACATGTGCAGTGATGTTTTTCCTTGTGATACTGTCACCCACCCTAAAACAGTATTGTGTATGTGTTCGATTGCAGGTGTGTCTGTGTTTGTATCTGCTTTAATGAGGAGTGTGCCTGTGTGCATGTGCGCCTGTGTGCATGTGCGCTTGTGTGCATGTGTGCATGTGTGCATGTGCGCCTGTGTGCATGTGCGCTTGTGTGCATGTGTGCATGTGTGCATGTACGCCTGTGTGCATGTGCGACTGTGTGCATGTGCGCATGTGTGCTTGTGATAATATCGTGTACACATTTGTAAACTGTGTTTCCTATCTTCCTCTCACAGGTTCTGATGTTGCTCTGGTGGAGTGCAGTAGGGAACCTGAAGCCACTGCTGGGGATAGTGATTATGATAATACATGTGTAATGGCACAGGGAGGTGTGACAGGGTCTGTCGTTGGTCAGCCAATTGACACTACACAGCAGTCAACCCCAGCAATGCGCACAGTCATCCTGCCGATACATCCATTGTCACTAATGTCCTTAGCTGAGGGACAGCATACAGTGGGCATTGACCAGGGTAGTGTGGTATCATTAGCATATGCATCCCCTCACAGCAGCCATGGCCAGATTCCTGACATGGTACCACACAGGCAGATGTCCAGGGGTTCTCGTGGGAGCATCCGTGGTTGTACTGCCCCTGTCAGACGTTCCCACAGAGGTCTTTCAACCTCAGCTATGTTCAGGGCTGTAATGCAGGCACAGGCACGTATGGAACGGTACACCAGACAGGGTCTGAGGGAGCTTAGAGCACATTGCACCGCTATGAATGACACTATGCGTGACGTTGCGTCTGCCATCCGTAACATCAGCAAGGTCATTGATAGACATTGGGGGGGACACATTAGATCTCTTCCACAATTACATGTCCAGGAGCCAGGACAGTGCAGGACGGTTGAGGCATCGATGTAGACGTATGCCAGCAACATTATCAGCTGGCAGTCATCACGGACGACAACAAACCCACAGACGCTCCCATAGTGCCAGTACCAGCCCCAGCAATGCTGGGTCTGTGCTGTCATTAGACCATCCGAGAAGACCACGTGTCCATGGCTCTGGACAGTCCCAGCAGGGACATGTGTCCAGTCAACAACCCACTGCTTCTGATGACAGTACCCAGTCTGGCTTAGTACCTGATACTGTCCATAGCACCCCTGCCAGGCACAGGTACCGTGTCCGTGGCCAAAGACAGTGATCTGTATGACCTGGCAGGTACAGTCTGTGGCTGTCCACAAACACCCGTATATGGCAGCCATGTGGTGGAACTGTGTGCATGCATACACACACATAATGCTAACACCTAGGACTAACACATACACACACACATTGCAGCAACATTGCCCCATGTTGTACTGTTGTCCCTCACTAACACACACACACACATACATGTCAATTGGATGTGTCAATGGCAGACTCTGAAAAACCAAGTACACACCCTGTGCATATGATGAAACTGTGCCACCTCCTGACATCTGTAACATTGATGCAGGAACAGGGTAGCATGGTGCTGATGCACAGGGTGACTACATAGCACTGTAGTAATATTATCATGTTGTTAACAGTACAGTGTAATGATATTGTTGTGGGTATATTCGAGCATGCATGATGCATTACCTATGTTTGTCATTGCAGTTTTGTATACACCAGTGTTAATTCCCAAAGTGTACTGTCTGCACATGTGCCACATGGCTGTTGTGTGTACCTGTGCCTGCATGTGTTGGGGTGTAGACAGTACATGTGTGATGTTTGCAGCTCTGAGTTGCAGGTGTACATTTGTGAACATGGTTAGCATGGAACATGACATAGTTTGACAGTATGCTGTGGGTGATACGGTTTCCAAATGTCAATGGTCTGCATTCTGGTAGTATACACAGCTTACATAGCATGACATTCAGTGGTCATTACATGGTGTCTCCTCAACTGATACACAGATGTAGGAACCTGGTGTCAGTGATATCCCTGCAGTACTACACTATACCACTAGCCATTCTTACTGAGCCCCACACATCCCTGGGAACAATACTCTTTGGCATATAGCAGTCTTACATACATGCCAACACACTACAGATATGTCCATCCACGACTGCAAATACATACAGTGGCCTACAATGCATTCTACACATGACACACCTAACCACCACAAGGGTATCATACGGACAGATACCTGTTGTCCAAGCCATGCTGTATTGCTGTAACACAACTGTGGCATTCGCATCGGCATGTAGTTAACATAGTATTCCAACAGTACCATGTAGGTGGTAGCACCCATCATGTAGAATGGGTAATGGTGTGTACATGTGGACAAGTGTTATCTTGTCTTTCCTGTGATATTCGCATTTCCAAAGGTATTCTGCAGTCCCTTGGTGTATCACCTAAGCAAGAAGGTGTCTGTATGCATATCGGCGACAGTTGCCATACACCTACACTGGGTGTCCATCACTCACAGACTTTGCTGTGTTTTAACATGTCTGACATATACTCCAGACATGAACCCTCACACACATTAATCTATCAAAGCTTTCATGGCCTAGGACACAGATCACTGCAGTAGCCTGCATTGTCACCAACATACATGTATGGCCTAAGGTCTGGTAAGCTGCGGCACATGCTGGCAAAGGTAACAACTGTATTCATATGGGGCAGGCTTCACACATAGGAACTATTAAAGGTCACAAGTACATATCTGTATGTGGCACACACATACATGATGTGTGCATTGAAATTACTGTTATAATAATATGTCATACAATAATAAAAGCAAAACACACAACACATTGACAAACGCACACATGGCATTTGTAGGATTCAAACCCCTACCTAACTATGTTACGATACTTGAGAGAGATGCATTAGCACAGCGTGCTATTCACATTACTGGATGCTTTCATAGGTTTATAGGTTCATAGGTAGGTACTAGGCTATCGGCCCTAGGGCCCATACTAGCCTAGCCAAGAAATGTACCCTGGCTTTCGCCACCCAAGAAAATTATTTTCCTGTGCCCCTGTCGAGCAGGGTCACAGAAGTGATCCCCGGGGTAAATTTCCCATTTCCCATCCAATCATCAAGATTTTTCTTGAAGAGTGCTAATGAGGAGCTCTATTTGACATAGATAGGTAGTCTGTTCCAGAGTATGGGAAGTCTCTGGGACAGGAATCTATCCCTCCAGCATGTTCTGTTTATTGTGGTGACAAGGTTAAGGTCCCTAGAGCGTGTAGCTTGGAGGGATTGGGATTTCTTTAAGTGGGGCATGTCCAACAGCTCTGGGTTTGACATAGCTTTGTATGTTAGGCAGAGATCGCCCCTGAGTAGGCGATATGCGCTGGAGTAAAGCTGTAGTTTTTTTGAGATGGTCTGCATAGGGCATCTGTTTGAGGCCAGTAATCCTCTTTGTGAGGTATTTCTGTGGTCTTTCCAGTTGTTGTAGATTTCTTGTGAGGTTCATACCAAAAGGGAGTTGTACTCTATAATGGGTCTAATGAGTGATGAGTAGAGGGGAACAATGACCTCTTTTTTCTGGATGAGAATCCTTTTGTGATGAGATGAGCCACGTAGAAGGATTTCCTGACCACTGTGGTGATGTGATTATCAAAGGAGAGACTACTGTCCACCTGTGTCCCAAGGTCTCCTATCACATTTTCAGCATTAAGTAGACTACCAGCTATGTGGTAGTTCATTGGTACAGAGTTTTTACCAAAGGGTATGACAATACACTTTTTGGCATTGAGCTTCAGGCCATGGCTTTGAGACCAGGTATCTGTCTCAGTGAGAACCTTTTGTAGTTTGTCCACATCATTAGGAGTTTCGATTATGGCTCCTAGTTTGCAGTCATCTGCAAACTTTGTTAGCCAAAGACCTTCTGTGTTGGCCTGCACTTCAGAGAAGTAGATACCAGACAGGAGAGGACCCAGGACTGAACCCTGTGGTACTCCACTTGTCACTGGTCTGATGTCGGATTTGGAATCCGCTACTTTCACATTGTGGGTTCTGTCCATGAGCCAGTTGGCAACCCATCTTGTGACATAGGGATTTATACCTAGTTTAGTGAGCTTATCTATAATTCCAGAGTGGGGGATGGTGTCGAAAGCCTTGGCGAGATCTAGATAAGCTGTGTGAACCATTTTACCCTCATCTATGGCTTTGGTGACTGCTTCAAAGAAGTCAATCAGGTTTAGGAGACATGATCTGCCTTTTACAAATCCAAACTGAGTAGGGTCCGGAGTGTGAAGATTACCAATGTCTTTGTTTATGAGTTCCATGATGTATGTTCCATGGCCTTGCAGACCAGGCTCGTCAGGCTAATGGGGCGGTAGTTTCCAGGGTCCGTCATGGCTCCCCCTTTGTGGAGTGGGATAACTGTCATGGTGCGCCTTTCAGTGGGTACAAAGCCTGAGGTGAGGCCATGACTGAACATGGTACTTACGTAGGGTGCCAGTTCATTCTGTAGTTCGTGTAGAACGCAGCCTGGGATATTGTCAGATCCCATGGATGCTGTGTTCTTGGCTTTGGTGAGTATGTTTTTTACCTGTGCAGCCATGATTATAGGAACTTTGCATTCTTCCGGTATACAGATGGGCCCTCTAGGGGGTGAGAGGGGGGTAAAGTTAGCACTGAACCTATCTGCTAGGATATTGGTAATATCAGTTGGTTCTGTATATTTAGTGCCATTAAGCTGTAACTCAGAGCAGATCTGAGTGTTCCCATTTAGATTCTTGACATAGCTATAGAATGCTTTGTGGTTGTCTTTAGAGTCAGTGGCAATTTTGTTTTCGTAACTAGCTTTGGAGGATTTTATGAGGGATCTCAGCTTCTTACTGAGGTTGACCAGGGAGTTCCTCCAGTCATGGGATTTTACTCATTTTTGCAACAGTTTCTTTCTTCTGTTGTAGAATTTGTTTATGGCAGAGGACCACCAGATTGGTTTCCTTTTTTTGGAGGATAACATCCTGGTTCTATTAGGGATAGCATGATCCATGCACTCGTGTAAGTGCTTATAAAGTGCACTTGTGTAGGATTTGGCAGTCATACCTCTATTGTCCGTCTGCATGGGTGTCATGAAGTTTGCCACTTCTGTCTTAAGAAGTGTGAAGTTGGCTTTTGAGAATTTTTTTAAGATAGTTAAACTAATTGGGGCTGGGGGTGGGATGTGGATGTCTAGGCTGATTAGCTTGTGGTCGGATCTGACCAACAAGGAATTAACCTCTGGTGTGGAACACCGGTTTCCCATGTTGGTAATGACCAGGTCTAGGATATTGCAGCCCCTGGTGGGGGTGTGAATAAGTTGATCCAAGGCATTGGAATTTATGAATTCTAGAAAACGTTCAGCAAAAGAGTTGGTACATGAGTAGTTTTCCCAGTTAATGGTGGGGTAGTTGAAATCGCCCATTATTAGGGTGTTGGGTTGTACCCTAATACCTTTTACTGTATCAAGAAATGAGGAGTGTGAATCCTGGGGCATGGTGGGGGGTCTGTAGCAAGCTACAATTTGGATTGCGGTCTTGCCCAGAGTTAGTTGCACTTGGAAAATCTCGGATGCATTATGCTGTGCAACTAGCCTGGAGGTGTGGATATCCTCAATGAATATGGACATGCCTCTGCCTTTAGTGTTTCTTTCTGGGTTAGGTGGCCGAAAGGTGTGGTATGAATTGAAGCCTGGTAATGCAGGGGTGCTTTCTGGAGCTTTGAACCAGGTCTCTGTCACTGCACAGATGTCAATGTTCTCCATTTTAAGGAGTGTCTCAAGTGAGTGCATTTTGAGGTTTAGACTTCTAGCATTGAGTAGCATTACCCTCAGATTTTGCTTGTTTGTACCTGTTATGGTGGTGAATTTGTCATTTGAACCTTGCCTAAAAAAGGCACTATAGGGGTGGCAAGAGTCTTAGCCAGTATCCTGAATCCTAAGGGTGACAGGTGCAGGCCATCTCTGGCAAAGCATCGTGGACTGTCGATCATGTCGTCCCAGGCAGACAAATACTGGATCCCCTTAGAATGACACCAGAAGCTTAGCCAATTGTTGAAGTCAATCATTTTGTCCTTGTACTGTGGTATCATTCTGGGTGATGGCAGGATGCTACTCAGGGTTAGGGTCATACCTGCCTGGGATACAAGATCGGAGAGCTCCTCCATGTCTCTTTTCATGTAGTCCAGGGAGGTACGTCTCAGGTCATTCACACCAACATGGACAATGACAGTGCCATATTTGTACTTATTGTGGAGTGACCTGAGTGCATGCGTTATGTGGTGGATCCTGGCACCTGACAGGCAGCTGACAGTAACTTTATTCTTGTTTAGTCTAGTGAGTGGAACATCAGTGTGCCTGACTATAGAGTCACCTATGACTAGAGTGTTGGGTACGTTGTTATGCCTTATGGGCTGTTGTTGAGTGGCACACTGAGTTTGTGGGCTATGTGTCATTTGGGTTGTGTTGGGGGGTGGAGTTTGCTTGCGTTTATGCTTTGGATGTCCATGATGCTTGGGCAGGTTTTTATTGAGAGCCTTCACGAATGTAGGTGTGTGTTTTGTGTTTCTATTTGTGTGTTTTGGTGGTGTAGGTTTTGAGGGACTATGTGATGAGTGTGGTGTGGTGCAAGTGTTTACCTTCTCCTCTTGACTCTCTAGTCCAGTCTTGGGTGAAGAGAGCTTTGCTTCCAGTTTGGCTATATAAGTGCATCTCTCACAGGTTGTAGTGTTGGGTGGTAGGAGGAGAGGGTTGTCTGTGTACATGAGGCAATTGCTGCATTGCCCCAAGATGCCCAGATTCATCAGGTAGACAGGAGAAATCACTGGGAGCTGACCCTTAGATATGCCTGGAGAAATCACTGGGAGCTGACCCTTAGACATGCCTAGATAAGTGCTTATTTATTAAGTACTAAAAACTGCTTTCCACTAGACAAGTGAGGAAAGTTGAGTGCTGTAGTAATTTCCAGCTTATGTAGTGCTTACAATGAGTTCTGAACAAGTGCTGAGTTCAAAGAAACAGATTTGAGTGCTGAAACTAGAACACTGGCTAGTTATGAGAAAAAAAAAAAGCTAGAAGGCTTCCCTCCAACACAGAAGGGCTTGGGGGCTCAGAAGCCTACAAACAGTCTATACCACTTAACAGGAAAGGCAGGAAACAAGCTTAAATTTTTTTTTTCTTTTTTTTTCTTCTGTTTCCCAGATGCTCTCTTTGTACACAGTAGAAGCGCCTGAAATCAGAATATGATCTCACTGCACTCAGTTGAGTGAGCAAATGAGATGGGCCCAGAAGGAGTATCCAAACACAAATTTACAAGAGGGCGGGCAGTTTCAAGGCCACTAAGATTAATACCAAAACAAAAACAGGGAGGGTGGGTAGAACTAACTGAAGAGCAGAGTCAAAACTTCCAGTTCAGTTAATATTCCTGCAACACAGTTAAATCAATTTAAATACTCCCTTCTCCTGCTGTATTTATAGGGTGCTGACATCATCAGTCTTTGGCCACACACACACTGCATTTGCAGGATTCAAACTCCTACCTAACGATGTTATGATACTTGAGAGAGACACATTAGCGTAGCGCACTATTCACATTACTGAATGATTTCCCTTCTCCTGCTGTATTTATAGGGTGCTGACATCATCAGTCTTTCCAACGAGGAATGTACATCTTTTAGTGTGTTATCCCAGTCTTCAGAAAGGCCATTTCTTTCACAGAGAATTGCATACATACACACCCACCTGCTCCCCCACACACACCGTTTGCAAGATTCAAACCCCTACCTATGTTATGATACTTGAGAGAGATGCATTAGCTCAGCACGCTATTCGTATTACTGGATGATTTCCCTTCTCCTGCTGTATTTATAGGGTGCTGACATCATCAGTCTTTCCAAAGAGGAATGTACATCTTTAACTATCCCTCAGTATGGGGGATAACAATATCTGAGCATTAACAGACGCCTAGTTCAGGGTCAGATATGCACACTGGCACTGCCAGGTTATGTTCTATAGCATGCTTCGTGACCACAGGACTTGTAACATACAACACAAGTAGGGGGTGTATCCATATACATCACAGATACATGCACCTCTGGGTTGGTACCACTGCACTAAGCATGACAAGCCATACATATACAACTACCATTGTGCAAAACTGCCTTTTAGTTTGGTGTGTAGTTCAGACCACCCCCCCCCAAACCCAGTAACCACACTTGGCTTTCCTGGGAACAGTGTAGGATATGCAGGTCTTCACACACACCATTATAGTGGTTGACTTCAGGTACACAAATATTGACTGGGGATACTACTCAGGCCCTCAACAACATCACCCGACAGCCACTACAATTTGTGAATCCATGTGCTATGGCACAACCAGTCACCACACCGACAAGGGGGAATACATATTGGACCTGATCATCACCAACATGGGGACTCTATGTTCCACACCAGAGGTAGAACCGTCATTGTTAAGATCAGACCATAAACAACTTTCCCTGGACATCCATATCCCGTCCCCTCCCCCAGCCAAGGAAATCACTGTAAAGAATTTCTCAAAAGCAGACTTTGCACTTGTGAATACTGGGGTGGAATACTTCAAAGGCCCCGTGCCGGAGGATAATACAGCCCAATATGCAGAATACTTTACAAACGCATTGTATGAGCACCTGCAGGTATGCATTGATCATGCTATCCCAAATAAAACCATGACTCCTCCAAAACAGGAGACCTGTCTGGTTGACTCCAGCCATATATAAGCTGTACAACAGAAGGAGGAAGTTACTACATAACAGAGCAATATTCCACAGACCCACATAGATAATAACCTCTCCTTTGCTAATCACATTGACAGAGTCATTGCAAACACCTTTATATAGCCCTCCTTATCACATGGGTGTTTGCATGTAGATCATGGGAGGTCATTGTGGCCCTCTACTAGTCACTCATCAGGCCCATGTTTGACTACAATGCCCCTTTTGGGGTGTACCTTACCCAACACCTGCAGCAACTACAGTGAGGATCATGGGTTACACACAGATGTCCTATGCAGCTCAACTAAAGGATCTCCAGCTCTACTCAGTTGCTTAATGCCTACTCAGTGGTGATCTATGCCTGACGTACGTAGCCATTTCAAACCCAGAAGTAATGGACATGCTCCACCTCATAACATCCAAGACCCTTAGAGCTACACACTCCAGGGACTTAAACCTCAGCACAAAAATAAATAGGACATGCTGCAGGGACAGATTCATTACCCAGAGGCTCCCCTCACTCTGTAATTGAATCCCAATTAAAGTTAGACATAGCCCCTCGCCAACCCTCTTCCAGCGAAATACAGCCGCATGGATGGGAAATTGCAAATTCACCCCTGGGATCTCCACTGTGACCCTGCTTGACAGAGGCACAGCAAACTAGCCTTAAAGGGTGCATTCTGTGACCTACTTTACAGAGGCACAGTAGGCTAGTGTACTGGGGAGGTGGACACCAAATACACTCTGCCTAGGCTTATGAATTCCCTAGGGCAGACAGCCTAGTATTGACCTCTGCACCTATGTTTATGTTCGGGATGCACAATATTTGTTGCTGCTACTGTTTGCAGGTCTTTATTGCCGTAGCTTTCCCAGTTTCTATGAACAACTTGTGTATCTGCGTAACATGTTTGATCATAACAGGGTTCCAGTATATTAACATATGTATCTGTTGTCATTTAACTGTGTGCACAGGGCGGATTGCTGGATCGTGGGAGGTTCCTGGCTTAGCACATACAACTGCCAGATATGTGACTGACTGCTATACTCAGACATGGCCTAAGTGTGTGAGCATGCCCAGTTCAGGCTTTCCATGGTTTGTTGCCTGACATATGTCTCATTTACCCAAGTGTGTGAGCATGCCCAGTGTGACCTTTCCATATGTTGTGATCTGGTGTCCACTACATTTCTGGTTGTGTGTGAACAAGACCAATATTGACATTTATACTGTGTGTGTTGGAAGTCATGTTGTGTTTTTACTGCCAGACTCCTTTGTGTCATAACTCAACAGGGATTATGCTGTGCCTGCAGGGTTTCCATGTGATAGTTTGCAAAGACTTGGCAACATTCTCTCATACTGGCTGAACACTTCAATACTGTCATGGTGTAGTGGTTCAGTACTTTCACTATGGTGCACAGTATCATAGGTTTGAGTCCTATCACTGCTTTACATGTTCATACTGAGCAGACCAGACTGGTTAAGGGTCAGTTGGGCAACTATGAGCATGTTGCATTTTGTTCAGCTATGGCCTACTTAAACCAGGCTTGTCCGACATTGCTGTGTATTCACCAACTTAGGTGGACATTGCCAAACATTACTCCACATTGACCACAGTTGTACTAGTTGGTGTGTGTGATTCTGTTCATAGGTTCATACTAGGCTATCTGCCCTAGGGCATTTATAATCCTAGCCAGAGTGTGTTTGGCTTTCAACACACATTTTAAGTGGAGTTTGCCATGACATTTTTCAAGATTAGTATACTGTGCCTCTGTCTTACAGTGACATAGAAGTGATACCCAGGGTAAACCTACAATCTCCCATCCACTCATCAAGATTCCTCTTGAAGAGAGTCAGTGAGGGACTCTGGCTAACCTGGAGTGGGGGTTTACTCAAAATTGGGGGGAGCCTCTGGGTTATGAATCTGTCACTCCAGCATGTCCTATTTATTTCAGTCCTGAGGTTCAGGTCTCTTGAGCGTGTAGCTTGATGGGATTCTGATTTTCCGAGGTGCAGCATGTCCATTGATTCCAGGTTGGACATGGCTTTATACATCAGAAACAGATTGCCTCTGGGCAGGCGGTATGCCACTGAGTGGAGCTGCAGATTCTTTAACCGGGCAGAGAATGGCATGTGTTTGAGCCCTTTGATCCTCCTGGTGAGGTACTTTTGTGGTCTTTCCAGCTGCTGCAGGTGTCTGATAAGGTGTGTCCCACAAGAGGCATTGTACTCAATTATGGGCCTGATGAGGGATGAGTTAAGAGGCACGATGACCTCCCCTGATGTAGATGTGAATACCTTCATGATTAGGTGGGCTATATGAAATGTTTTTCTAAACACTTTTGCCACATGGTTATCGAATGAGAGATTGCTATCAGCTTGGGTCCCCAGGTCCCTTATCACTTCTTCCATACTTAATGGGTTACCACCTATGTGGTAATTTGTGGGCACTTAGTTTTTGACAAAGGGGAGGACTATACACTGTTTTGCATTTAGCTTGAGGACATGGCTCTGACACCAGTTGTCTGTTTTTATGAGGCCCTTTTGTATGATGCTTGTGTCAGCTGGAGGGTCGATTATGGCACCCAGTTTGCAGTCATACGCATACTTGTTCACCAACAGTCCTTCTGTGTTGGCCTGTACCTCTGAGAAATATATACCAAACAAGGGAGGTCCCAGGACTGAGCCTTGTGGGATGCCACTTGTAGCTGGTTTGGGGTCTGACATGGCTCCAGCATTTCTGACCATGTGGGTTCTGTCCTTGAGCCAGTTTGCAACCCATCTAGTGACATAGGGATTTATATTGAAGCTGGTGACCTTATCTATGATGACTAAGTGGGGTACTGTATGGAAGGCTTTTGCGAGGTCCAGATAGGCTGTGTGGACCACCTTCCCCTCATCAATGGCCTTGGTGACTGTTTCAAATGACTCAACCAGGTTTAAGAGGCAGGATCTGCCCTTAACAAAGCCAAACTGGGTAGGATCCAGTGTCTGTAGGTCCCCAATATGTTTATTTCTGAGGTCCATGATGATCCTTTCCATAGCTTTGCAGACCAAGCTAGTCAGGCTTTTGGGGCGATAGTTTGCAGTATCCATTGAGGCACCACCTTTGTGGAGAGGGACCACTGTTGCTGTACACTGCTCTTTGGGTATATATCCTGTGGTAAGGCTGAGATTGAACAGTGGTTTTATGTTTGTGTTCAATTCTTCTTGGGGTTCATGTTGGACACAGCCCAGGACACCGTCTGGTCCCATTGATGCTGTGTGTTTTGCTTTGGAGAGGCTGGCTGTTACCTGAGCATCTGCGATGTCAGGGGGCCAGCACTCTGCTGGGATAGATATTTGCCCGTTTGGTGGGGGGGGGGGGAGTTTGCACTGAACCTGTCAGCTCAGATGTTGGCAATGTCTGTGGGTTTGGTGTATTGTTTGTCATTTTGGGCTACTTCTGAGCATATCTGGGGATTCCCACACAGGTTCCTACCATAAGTAAAGAATGCCTTGTGATTATCCTTGGTGTCCTGTACAATTTTTATCTCAAAGATGGACTTAGATGATCTTATGTGTGGCTGTAGTTTTTCAATAATACTGATTAGAGATGCCTTCCTTTTTTGGGATTTTGATCTATCATATAGTAGCTTCCTCCTTGTATTGTATGGTTTGTTTATGGCTGGGGTCCACCGGACAAGATGCCTGGCTTTGGAGGATTGGGTCTTGGTTTTATTTGGGATTGCATGATCCATGCATTCCTGAAGGTGTTCATAGAATGCGTTTATAAAGGGTTATGAGGTCCGGGCCATATTTTCCACAGGCACAGGGGCTGTGAAGGATTCCACCTCAGTTTTGAGGAGTGTGACATTTGCTTTAGTGAATAATTTTCACTGTGTTTTTCTGGCCATGGGCTGGGATTGGGATGTGAATATCCAGTGAGATTACTCTCTGGTCTGATCTGACCAGTGAGGGATACACTTCTGGTCATGGGCATAGAGTCCCCATGTTGGTGCTGATCAGGTCCAGTATGTTTTCCCCTGTTGTGGGAGTGGTAGCAAGTTGTTCTATAGCATTTTGGTTTATAAATTCTGGGAACCTTTGTGCTAGGGTGTTGGGGCTAGGGTAATGCTCCCAGTCTATGTTTGGGTAGTTGAAGTCACCCAATATAATGGTGTTTGGGGAGACCTTCATATTTTCATGTGTTCTCCAATCGGCTAAGTGTGGTTCCTGGGTTTAGGAGGGTGGTCTGTAGCAGGCTATGAACTGGAAGGTGGTTTTAGCCACTGTTAGTTGCACATGGATAGTCTCTGATGCTTCATGCTGTGCCACCAACCTGGGGGTGTGGGTATCTTTGAAAAATATTGATACTCACCCTTCTTTTGTAGTTTGTTCCATGTTTTGCAGCTGTAAAGCATGGTATGAGGTGTAACCTGTTAATGCTATGGTGCTCTTGGGAGCCTCGAACCAGGTTTCTGTTACTGCACAGATATCAACATTCTCCATGCTGAGGAGAGTTTGGAGTGCATGCATCTTGCAGTTTAGACTTCTGGCATTGAGTAGCATTACTTATGGTTTCTTATCCCTTGTGATACCTATGGAGGTGGGTTTGTGTTTTGAGCCTTACCTAAAAAAGGCACTATGGGGGTGACAAGAGCCTTTGGCAATATCCAAAAGGCCACAGGTGATAGGTGAAATCCATCCCTAGTGAAGCATCATGGCTTGTCAAGCATGTCATCCCAGGCTGACAGGCATTGTATCCCCTTTCACTGACACCAATACTTAAGCCAATTGTTGTAATTGATCATCTTGTCTTCATATTGTGGCCTCATGTTTGGTGAGGATAGGATGATACTCAAGGTCATCAAGTTTGCATATACTACATGGTGGTAAATGTTGTTTAGCACTACCTCACATTGCTTAACACATGACAATCATGCCTCAGGTGGTGCTGCAGGACTGCCTATGTCAGATGCACATACTGCACTCCCTATACATGTTTGGAAACAGGTAGTGTCAAGTTAGGCATCCCTTTTACTATATGTGCGAGCCAGAGAGAGGTATCATTTCCAGGGTTCCTACTGAGCCAGTGTATGTGCTATGTGTTGCCTCTTTGCCAAGGCCAAGGCATACTGGGCATGCCTCCTTCTGCCTACTGGGGCAGGCTCAGGTTGTTCCTCCTCCGAGTCATGCTCTGCCTGTGATGGCCTTGGCACTGGTGGGGGGCTGTTTGGCCCAGGCCTATGCTGGTCCTGCTGCAGCTGTTTTCACAGAATCATATTATGTAGCATAGCACATACCATGATAATTTGGGTACATGTAGTTGGTGAGTATTGCAAGGCTCCACCAGATGTGTCCAGGCACCTGAACCGCGACTTGAGCAACCCAAACACACGCTCGATTACATTTCGTGTCTGTGCATGTGCCTCATTATGGCATTCCTGTTCAAGTGTGTGTGCGTTTCTGATGGGTGTCATCAGCCACGGCTCCAGTGCATAGCCAGCATCTCCCACTAAGTGACCATGTGGGATGCCCCCATTGGCAAATGTCTGGTACAGCTACGTCAGATGCCAAATATGGGAATCATGGTAGCTTCCAGGGCAGCCAGCGCACACATTCATTATTATGCCCTGGGCATCACACATGACCTGGCAGTTGATGGAGGGGAAGCCCTTGCGGTTAATGTAGGCCCTACCCCGCTCACCGGCTGGTGCTTTGATGTGTATATGCGTGCAGTCTATTGCACCCACTACCTCAGGGTATTCTGCTATTTGCTGGAAGAGACGCATATTGCTGGCCAATACCTCACAGGAATTGGGGAAATATACATGATCACTGACATGTGCTGACATGGCATCCAGGAACTGGTGCAGTACCCTGGATGCTGATGCCTATGATATCTCCATCATATCACCAGTTGGTCTCTGAAAGGTACCTGTTGCTAGTATTCTTAGGCCAACACATACCTTGGTTTCCACTGGGATGGGTTCCCCTCTGTTGGTTCTGTGTGTGAGACGTGGCCTGCACAGCTCAACAATTTGCTGCAGGAGGTCTTTGTCCACTCTATAGCGCTCCACTATCTCCAGCTCATGTAACCCCTGGTAGGTGACCCTGGGCCTGTACACTCTTCTCCGTCTCCTCACTGTGGGTTGTCCAGCAGCATTTGCATTGTCATCACCCTCAGCATGTTGCATATGTCACCTTATAACAGCAATGGCAGCCCCTAGCATTTTTTGTCTGAGTGTAGTTTTTTCAGTTTTCACTTCTAGTAGCTTACTCTAGTGTTGCAGTGTCTCTTGAGAGGAACAAACTGCACTGTTGTTTGCAGAGTTTTAAGTGCTGGGCTGGGGTAGTTTTCTGCCTGTGTAATTGCCTGATTCTGATTGTTTGCACCTGCTAGCTCTACTAGTATTCCCTGGTAGCTTCCTACTATTTGTTGTGCTTCCTTTTTCCTTTCTGTTTCCTCGGGGGAGCGACGCGCATACAAGGGGAAACACACTCACAGCAGCTCACATGTGCGCACACATGCTTAGACGGACTAAAACTTGCTTATTCGGGTTAAAACGTGCACACACCAGTGCAAACACGCTTGCAGGTCTTCCAACAGCCTTATACATGCTTACTCCAGCTTAAACGTACGCACTCATGCTTCCACGTGCGCACTCTGTCTTACTCGAGTTTACAGGCGCGCACACACGCGCATACCCACTCAGCAAGAAACTTTGGTGTTATCCAGAGTATACACCTTCCATTTCTTGGCTTTCCCTGGCCTACCTGTTGACACACCTCTTTCCATGATGTCTAACTGACAGCTAACACATGCCACTGTGCTCCAATGAGCTTCACGACTTTCATACATATCCCCCTTGTGATGTCACCTATCTCCTACTCTGTTCCTCCCCATATCCTACTCCTACACTCCACTGACTGTGCTCATTTGCTATATAAAAGTGTGATTCACTATCCTAACACTCATTTACATAGGATTGCCTACTAATGCTTGGTTACATGTCTTAGACTGGGCTTCTCCCCTTAGCAACCCCTACTTGGTGGTCATGTTGTCTTCAGCCTGCTATTCCCTTACATTGTCACTTAACAATTTTCATAAATTCCACATTTGTGGCTTTTATTGTCTTATTTTATGATTTTTATAGCGCACCCCATTTGCGCGGCGCTGCGCTACGCTTAAACATCGGAAATCGCCGGAAAAAAAATCTTTTTATTTTAATTTTGCATCTGGGAAACTTTCCAGTGGCCGTATATTTGGCCATTGGCATGCTTCCTCAACCATATGCAACCTTTATTTGGAGCTGGCAAGGCTCCATTGTGCTATTTGCAGAATGGTACTCAGTTGTCAACTGAGTACATTTCTGCAGCTATCACGTCTCCTACTCGGTCAGGTTTGTGCTTCCTGGATTGCAAATTTACCTCATTTGCATGCCTTTCGGCTGCAAGTGAGGTAATTTGCATATCCCAGCCCTGTCCGTGTAGGAGACGTTTTAGGAGCTCTCTTACATGCCCCTACAGGCTGTTCCTGGATTGCTCATCGGACATGATGGCTGCATGGAGTCTTACTCTACTTGTAGACTCCGTGCAAGCCATCGTGAATCTGGCCCATTATCTTTCAGTTTCAGTCAACAGGAGACAGGATGTCTACACTAGGGGACTCTCTGTGTTGTTTTGTAAGTGTTTTATTGTTTTATGTCTCCTAGCAGTTGCAAACATTTGAAGGCTATGTATTTTCACAGAGCGATGTTAAATTCTGTTATTTTCTAACAATAGGGTTGGGAACAGAAGTCAGGTTAGAAAATGTAATGTCATGCTGCAAGTATCCCAGCAGCAATACTTAAGATATTAAATTAAGAATTATCTGAGAGAGTGCATTCTGTATCTGTCCTTGATCTGACAAGATCCACTCACGACTTCTGCCTGCTTGTTGTTTTGTAAGTACATTTTTAGGGCATAGTAACTCTTTTAGATTCAGATAGGAATATAGTAAAGTAGAGCTTAGATGTTTTCTTTATTTATTTGAGACTGTCCTGCAATGTTGTTTTAAATATTTCCTGTGATTTTGAACTCTGATGTAATTGATTACATAACTGGATTAATAGTAACATTACACAGTAGGATTGGAAACCCTTTGTTAAGGGCCTTAAAGTAGCTGATAAGGAGTTCTGGTGGAAGTGGTAACCACCTTATAGTCTGAGCAGAAGGGGGCATAGCTAGTAAACCTGTGCCAGCCTGTCCCAGGTGTGTGTGTGTGTGTGTGTGTGTGTGTGTGTGTGTGTGTGTGTGTGTGTGTGTGTGTGTGTGTGTGTATATGTGTGTGTGTGTGTGTGTGTGTGTGTGTGTGTGTGTGTGTGTGTGTGTGTGTGTGTGTGTGCCAGCTACTTGGGCAGGGACACAAAGCATTAGTTGGACAGAGAGAGTGCTAGAGGACTTAACTTGGAACCCTGGCTAAGATATCAACTCTGTACCAGTGGGGAGTCTTACTAGGGATCTGGAGAAAGAGGGAGAAACCATCTCCAGACTGACTGTGGTATCTGTGTGCACTTAAGGGAAATTACACTTTACTGTGTGTGTGTGTACTTGTCATCCTCCCAGTGTGTACGTTCCCTACTGTTGCCAGTGGTGAGGATTGAGGATCCTTGATTACTGGGCCAGTGTTGGAGCATCACAGTATTATTCAGATCCAGCTCTTTCTTTCGAGCTATTATTATTCAAGGATATGTTCTCATAAAGGAGAACACCCATTGATACAACCTTGGACTCATCCTCTTAGTTACTGATAATGCACCTCCTGTTACCAAGTATGAAAATGATGTACTTACAAAAATGATGGCTAGCAATTTGCAACATAGGTACATGACTTTGACTCATATACCTATACCTTCCAGCAATCAATGCCTCCATTTGGTTACTGTTTGACCCTGAGCAAGTCATTCCAACAATCAGTGGTACTGAGTTGAGCCTAAAATTGGTCAATGTGGATCAATGCTCTATCTCAGTTAACAAATTATGTTTATTTATTTAGTTAGTTAGTTAGATCTGAAAGAGAAGCTTTATCCTCAATAATGTTCCTGCCCACTTTGGCAAAAAACATTTCCAGTGTTTGAAATTATTTAGCTTCACATGGTTAACCTCAGATATTGAAAGAGAGAGTTCATTTCTTTTATTTTTTATATCAGGTAAGTGGGCTGGTCTATTGACCCTTTTCATCCATGACCTGAGCTCAAAGAGCAAGATAGGATCTAACTAGTCAACAATATCATATACAGAATGAGTAAATGGTAACATTCATTATATAATAATAATAATTATTATAATTACAATAATCAGTGCATCTAAAGTAGGATGAAGAAGATGCAGTCAGAATGCATTGAGAGAAGAACAAAGAAAAAAATACAAGCCAAGATAGGCATAAAATACATTGCAGTCTTACATATAATACATGAACATACATTTTAGATATATATGCAGATTACAGATACAAAGTGCCAAATGAGGATGAGAAAAGTTTCTCCAATATATTCTATTACCTATGGTATAGGCTGGAAAGTCATCCAAGTTCCATAGTGCATTATGATGTAAAATGAGGTACTTGACAGCGTGAGAAAGTTTTGTTTCCTGAATCATCCTGATGACTAAAGCCTTAATCCTATCAGTTACTTAGAATTAATCTGCTCTTCCAGATCTGGCATTATGATAATCACATAACTTTAATTTCTGGGCCCTGCAGTCAGTGATTACTAACAGATCTTCACCCATTGATCTGGTAAAGGGTCTACATTTGATCTAATGTATCTTCACAAGGTAGTGTGAGATTGCCAGTTTTGATGACTGCTCACCAGTAAATAAAACTAGTAATGCTGAGGCATTCCACATGTGTAATGTCAAAATGTATAAATGAATTTAACTTTCCGTATTCCCTCTAACCTTTCCTGTTTAATCCTTTTTCTACCTGCCCCATGCCACATTCAATGGATTCCTTTTTGACCACCTTTTTAGCCCATTCCAAAGGAAATTAAATTGATGATAGAGCCATTGTGTGTGTGTGTGTGTGTGTGTGTGTGTGTGTGTGTGTGTGTGTGTGTGTGTGTGTGTGTGTGTGTGTGTGTGTGTGTGTGTGCGCGTGTGTGTGATGCATCTGTGCACCATTTACATTTGCACCTGGTTACAGCTGCAACTAAATTATTAAATTGCCAAAGGAACATTTTGAGCCTAACTCACTTGTAAATGCAGAATATCTAATTTCAGTTATTGCAACCACTAGCATAATGTTGTTGTGATACAATATGTTCCAGAAGTAAAATGTGCTATGAACTGCTCATTTGGTTTGAGTTTGGATGAAGCACTTAAGAGATACATTTAAAACTGACATCTGCAGTGAAGCTTGTCAGATAAAATGCTTTCACAGATGACACACATTTTCCAAGGCATATTATACTGTTTTAATTAGAAAACATGGACAAAAATGCATGGCAGTTGATAAAGCAGGATGCAAAGTTTGGCTATATACTCAAAGTTGAAATACGGAAATACAAGCTAATTCAGGAAAAGTTAAAAATATTTTTTTGCTGTATCATATCCAACAAGTCTGCACGTACAGAAAGGTCAACACTACAGCTTTGAAAAACTGTGCATATAAAATAAGCATGTCACAATATAGTTGCAAGAAAAGAAAACTGATATGTTACATGGCAAGAAAAATATTAACTAGACATGCAAAGATGAACAAACGTGAAAATCAAATTGACTTACTAATGTTTTAAGAAGGCCTGAAAAAAACAGAAAACTGATTATTTCTACATTTCTTGTAAATAAGTAGACATGGAAACAAATATAAATCAGCAGTATATTATATACCTGAATGATTTGTTTCTAATAGAACCGAGCAAGACCCTGCATGAACGGCATGTGCACGGCCAAACCCCGAAGTAAACCCAAAAAAAGAGGCCAGCACCCAACTCCTGTAACATAGGCCCTATTGGTTTATTTCAAAATGAAACAGCAAAATGTGTAACCGTACACCAACATGGTTGTACCGGTTTCGGCAAAGCCTTCCTCAGCAACCAAACATGATGCAAAAAAAACACACCAACATGCTGTTTTCTTTACTTATAAGGAAGGTCGTACAAAATACAAGGAGCTCCCTCTAGTGCATATAATAATAATGCACAATTTACTATCCACATAAAAAGTATACAATACTATGTAATAACAAAAATAATATATGAAAAATATAATATATAAAAAATAATGTATAAAAAATACAAATGTAAATGCTTCAAAAGTGATCATTCAAACCCGGAGGAAAAAGAGCCCCCAATTTAATAGTCCACATTATTTCTTTGTTAGTAAGCATTTCATGTAGAACATGAGATTGTTTATGCCTAACCTTAATGTGATCAATAACCATAAAACAAAAATTGCCCATAGGGTGTGTAGAAATATGTTTTTTACAAAGAACTGGAACCCTTTTTATTCTTAATGTCACTAAGATGTTTCCCTATCCTAACCTTAAAAGGACGGGAAGTTTGTCCAACATAAAATGCTTGACAATTGCACTGGACCAAATAGATCACCCAAGAGGTACTGCAATTAGCAAAACATAAAACAGTGTAAACTTGTGGACAATTATGTGAAGAAAAGGTCTGACATTTCAACACCCTAGGGCAATAGGTACAATGACCACATGGGTAACAATCCAATATTGAACCACCAAATAAATTGGTTTGAGTAGACGAACCTACATCCTTACTATAAACCCTCTTGTAGTGACTGAAAAGAGATCCCAAAGACCGCCCTTTGCGAAATGAATAATGACATCTATCCCCTACATAATTCTTAAGGACTTCATCTGATTTTAACAAATGCCAATGATTACGAATAATATTCATAAAACCAACAGTATTTCGCCCATAAGTTGTCACCAATCTCAGCAAATCTGAGTTGCCAGCATCCCGAACCCGATAAGTTAATAACTCAGTTCTATCTTGCTGGTTCACAAAGCGATTAGCCCTTGTGATGTCACCCCCTTGATAGCCCCTACTCTTAAACCTGGAAATATGATCCCTTCTGTAATGGTCGTATGTGGAGGTACTGTAACAAATCCTTTTGACACGAAGAAATTGAGACTTAGGGATATTCTTGATGACATGCTGGAGGTGGAAATTGTTGGCATGTAATAGGGTATTAAATTGAGGAAATTTTCTAAATATCTCAGTCTCCAGAGTGTTGGTATCTGTTCTTTTTACCAAAACATCCAAAAATGTTATTTCCGATCTTGAATAAGTCAACTTAAATTCAATACCACATATATTGCCATTCAGATATTCTAAAAATTCCATAAGGAATTCTACATCAGCTCTCCACACCATCCAGCAGTCATCAAGATATCTCCTCCATATGTCCATTTCATTGATGTAAATATTGTGACAGATATCATAAATCACCTGATCCTCCACATACGCCATAAATAAATCCACATAAATGAGGGCAAAAGATGCCCCCATGGTGGTGCCCTGAACCTGCCAAAAGCATCTATCCTTAAAATAGAACATATTATGAATCAGGACCTGTTCTGTCATACAAACCAGAAGGGTATTAAAACCAGGCTTATAAATGTTGGCCTTGTCCAACCAATATTGCAGGGCCAAAAGTCCTGCCCAATGGGGAATGCTGGTATACAAGGAGGTGACATCCAAGGTACACAGAACCCAACTGGATTCCAATTGTGTTTCCGAAATAATGGAGAGAAACTGAGTAGTATCTTGAATTTGTGAACGTATGTAAACCAAAAGTGGTTTTAAGTACAAAGTAAGGAATTCAGACAGAGGTTCTGTCAAGGAGCCTCTGCCTGATACTATTGGTCTGCCGGGCGGTCTCATGGGATCTTTATGAATTACATGCCAACAGTTTCCACCCCCAGCATGTCATCAAGAATATCCCCAAGTCTCAATTTCTTAGTGTCAAAAGGATTTGTTACAGTACCTCCACATACGACCATTACAGAAGGGATCTTATTTCCAGGTTTAAGAGTAGGGGCTATCAAGGGGGTGACATCACAAGGGCTAATCACTTTGTGAACCAGCAAGATAGAACTGAGTTATTAACTTATTGGGTTTGGGATGCTGGCAACTCAGATTTGCTGAGATTGGTCATAACTTATGGGAGAACTACTGTTGGTTTTATGAATATTATTCATAATCATTGGCATTTGTTAAAATCGGATGAAGTCCTTAAGAATTATGTAGGGGATAGATGTCATTTTTCATTTCGCAAAGGGCGGTCTTTGGGATCTCTTTTCAGTCACTACAAGAGGGTTTATAGTAAGGATATAGGTTCGTCTACTCAAACCAATTTATTTGGTGGTTCAATATTGGGTTGTTACCCATGTGGTCATTGTACCTATTGACCTAGGGTGTTGAAATGTCAGACCTTTTCTTCACATAATTGTCCACAAGTTTACAATGTTTTATACTTTGCTAATTGCAGTACCTCTTGGGTGATCTATTTGGCACAGTGCAATTGTCGAGTATTTTATGTTGGACAAACTTCCCGTCCTTTTAAGGTTAGGATAGGGGAACATCGTAGTGACATTAAGAATAAAAAGGGTTCTAGTTCTTTGTATAAACACATTTCTACACACCCTATGGGCAATTTTTGTTTTATGGTTATTGATCACATTAAGGTTAGGCATAAACAATCTCGTGTTCTACATGAAATGCTTACTAACAAAGAAAAAATGTGGATCATTAAATCGGGGGCTCTTTTTCCTCCGGGTTTGAACGATCACTTTTGAAGCATTTACATTTGCATTTTTTATATATTATTTTTTATATATTATATTTTTCATGTATTATCATTTTTGTTAATACATAGTATTGTATACTTTTTATGTGGATAGTAAATTGTGCATTTTTATTATATGCACTAGAGGGCGCTCCTTGTATTTTGTACAAACTTCTTTATAAGTAAAGAAAACCGCACGTTGGTGTGGTTTTTTGCATCATGTTTGGTTGCTGAGGAAGGCTTTGCCGAAACCGGTACAACCATGTTGGTGTACGGTTACACTTTTTGCTGTTTCATTTTGAAATAAACCAATAGTGCCTATGTTACAGGAGTTGGGTGCAGGCCTCTTTTTTTGGATTTGATTTGTTTCTAACACATGCTTACAGAATCCTACAGTGAAGTTTAAAATGTGTACACGTGAGAGTTTATCTGTGGTGCATGAAATAATAAAAACACTCCAATAGCTAGATTCCAGAAGACTTGTTGTCAGTTTAATTGACTTACTCTGGTGTAAGGCCTGTCTGTAAATAAGACTTACACCTGAGTAAGTCACTAACACCAACAGCATTTTGAATATGGCCTCAAGTCTCCAAAAATAAAAGGTATACCACAATTAAGATTTCAATTTATTTTAATAAATAACCAATATGATGCCACAGTAGTTGCCCTGTGGCACAGAGGGATAAAGCTCTTGCTGTACCCCAGATAACCCAAGTTCAATTAGCAACACATGCATTGGAAGAGCTGCAAGGAGAGAAATGGAGGGAGTGGCCAGTGTTGGCTCATGTATCCTCAGGGTGGGTGCATCCTAACGTGGGTCTAACTAGCTCCATGCTGCATGAGCATGGTGCATGTCTGGAAGCACATATGCTCCTACTGAGGTCAATGACTGCAGACCTACCAAGGTTGCCACAAGGGAACACAATTTAAGCAACATTCCATGACATGCAGCATGACACTGCACCACATCCCTGATTTAATCACTGGCCCTAGCTTAAAGTCAGGTTAAGCCCAGGGGAAGCAAGAGTGTGCCTGGTAAACCCAGTGAATGAGGAGAAGATTGTCTGCCACAGGGCAGGAAGAAATATAAAATGCCACTTTAAGCACTTTAAGCACTTTCATCTTTTCCTTCCCTTCAATCTTTTATGAAAGACGCATTGGATTTTATCGATACCATCAAACATTTGCAAGTATCAGATACAACTTTGTAGTGATTTTAAATATTTGTATGCTGCCATACTAAATCAAATAAGTTTAGATTATGACACCACCTTTGTAAGTCACATAAAGATTTGTCTGGATCAAAGATAAGATTACCGATGGAAGGACATGACATTGTTTTAAATATCTATTTTTTTTATTTAATGGAAGATTTTTTCAACATTAAATTGGAGTGGCAGTTGGAATAGTGGTGGCTCTCAGTTATGTTAATATTTTTTATGGCTGATTGAACAGAGCATTTTAATTATGTACCATAGCACTGGATAAATACTAAATGTTATGTTTGCTGTACTGATCATATTACTGAGTTTGGGGAATGATGAAATGTTATTGGACTTTCTTAAATTACACACAAATCAATGTTGTGACTATTTAAATTTTTTATTTACATAAAGTTTTATATAAGTGAAAGACTGTTAAAAAGGTGAGATTCTATATATATATATATATATATATAAAAGTATGTAAAATAATAGCTACTTACATTATGGTAGCATATGTATTTAAAGAATATTGTAAATGATTAAATTGTCATTGCAAATAGGTTAAAAGTATTAGAACAACATACTGAAGTAGAAATGATGAATCTAAAACAGAAGTTTAGCCATAGACAGTACCCTGAAGTTACATTAGAAGCAGTGGTTGAGAAAGCTAATAGAATGAAAGATGAATAGAATGGACAGTGCATTTTAAATGAAAACATTAATAACAAACTTGGTAAGAAAAATGATATTAAGATAAACAGAAGCAGTGTTTTGATTATTCTGTTTATAGATGAAACTCCTGCTATAAGACATATCGTGGAAAGTTTACTAAAGGATCATAGCCACTAATACAATAATAACATAAAAGATAGATAACAAATCAAGATTGTAAATATGAAAATAAAGTTAATATAAGTAAGAAAAAGGGTACCCTTCCCTGCAGATTTTGCCAACAGTATTAAATTATTAAGAAAGGGACTGAAAGTTATATTGTAAATGGAAGGTAGCATTATTCACTAAGTTATTTTAATTGTATGTCAAAGACACTGGTGAACATAGTTAAATGCTCTTGTACAGCATTTTATACCGGCAAACATTGCAGAAATTAAAGGAATGACTGAAAGAATATGATTATGCAGTCAGCTCTGGAAATATAATGCAGTCAAGTCTGGAAATACAAAAAATGCTTTATTTAAGCATTTGAGCCTTAGTGTAAACTTTTACACAATATTATTTTTATGTTGTAGATTGTTTAAATATGAATGTAAGTGGCTGTGACTTTTGACATCTGTTGGCTATAAAGGAATTTAATAGGCAAATGCACCTTAAAGCATCTGCGAGACCAGAACATAATTATGTAGTGAATTTTACTCATACGTTAAAACAAAAATGTTTAAAGCAATGAATGTCAGATGACAATAATAAAATGATTTCTATTTATATAAAGAGTGAAACTTCTGTTTGTCTACCATCTGATGAACTCTTTTTATAAAAGGCGAAAGCACTTACTGTGGTGTTTTATTGGCAATTTTTAATGAACAAAATTGGAACTCTTACTGGCAATACACATTTTATTTTGGGAGATGTGGAAGGAATATTCTTATCATGTCCTCCATGGGTTATTTTATTTTATTTTGCAAGGGCATGAAATAAAGTTTACAGTATACTATGAAAAGAAAAAAATAAGAGCTAAGGTAAAGGATTGCTGTGTATATATAATAAGGCTTTCTCTCCCTTTTTTTTTTGTTTAACACAGAACCCTTTCCACCCGGTGCCGTTTTCAATACTGCAGCTATACCTGTGCCCAGGTAGGTGAGATAAATGCTATTGTATGGAATTTAACAGAATATGAAGGTCTGAATTAAAAACAAATTAATATTTATTTGCTTTCAGACTGCCATTAACATGTCACATATATTTTGTTCCTACTAATGGCTGGTAATAGCAGTATGAACATATAAAGCTTTTCGTCTAAAATCCAATCCTGTTCAAGAAGACCCACTAGCATTCTAAAGGCTGACTTTTCCAAGTCACTAGGAGCTTCATGACCTACCAGCATCTACTGGCAAGGTTGATAGTGGAAAAATATGGCACATTTCACACTTTACCAACACAGTCTTCAGAATGGAAGATGACAGGCATACTTATGTTAAGGTACCACAGTTAAAAATGTCTCTTTATTAATGTGTTTTAACTAGTCCCTGGATTATGGCTGTCACTGATTTCTCTGGTTCCTTTATTTTAGCAGTTCCTTCATAAACAAATATATCCCAGTGAAAAGCTGGCTTAAGTTTTCACTGATAGGGGATGGTCATTGGAGTCTGTTTTCTTGTACAGTATCCATTCTAATAAGACTAATAGTATCCTTAATGAAACATTTTTGATAGTCTTTTAAAACACTTATCAGTCTGTTAACTTGGTCTGGTGTCTCACCATCAGTCCAAAAAACAAAGTACAAGATCCTGTTTTCTGTCTTCACTGACATATGAATCACCTGCCTGGTCATTTAATGACAGCCATAAATAATTTCTTCAGCTTTTGGCACAAAACATGATTCAACTCAGCATATAATAACTTGACTATTGACTAGTTTTGGTATATATAAAAAAAAAATATATATATATATATATATATATATATATATATATATATATATATATATATATATATATATATATATATATATATATATATATATATATATATGGTTCCACTTCATGTCATCGAATTACCATTTCATCTAATTGCAAATCATCGAGACCAAATCGTCGAAAACTCATTTAATCGAAAACTCATTTCATCGAATCTCAAATCATTGAAAACTTTGAAGCAACTACAAATAACATCCCAGACACTTTGTACTATGTTTATGCAGGAGGGCAAGCCCCCCTGTACCCCCCATGTGGGGGGCTCCACCCCCCACACCCCCCGTAATTAACTATACCAACTCCAAGGTTGCAGTACAGTGGGGTTAGGAAAGTACCTTTTTCCCCCAGTGTAGTGCGACCTTGGAGTTGGTATATCTAATTATAGGGGATGTGGGGGGCGTGTGTGTGTGTGTGTGTGTGTGTGTGTGTGTGTGTGTGTGTGTGTGTGCATATATATATATATATATATATATATATATATATATATATATATATATATATATATATGGATCTACCTGAGATGGTCGACAAGCCATTTGATCGACACTCATTTGGTCGACAGTTCATTTGGTCGACAAGCAGTTTTATGTGGGGGGCTTCGCCCTCACACCCCCAATGTGGGGGGCTGTGCCCCCCACACCCCCCCCTAACTATATATATCAACTCCAGGGTCGCACAACATTGGGGAGGGGGGCAAATCTGCTTGTCAACCAAATGAACTGTCAATCAACTGAGTGTCGATCAAATGGCTTGTCGACCATCTCAGGTAGACCCATATATATATATATATATATATATATATATATATATATATATATATATATATATATAAACACATCAAAAGAAAATGTCTGATTCTTGTAATATAGAGTTTGATTCCCTCAACCTACATTTATCTCTTTTTTTAATTTCTCCAAGTTTTGGGGTTTTCTAATACAATTATGGGAATGGATTCTATTCCTAAGTCAAAGTAGGATTAAAGTTCATGAAATTAGTATTCTTTCAGTCTTTGATATAAGGCAGAAGTGCTCTTTGCAGCACCCGCAATGTGTCTAATAATGACTCCTTCTGCAATTCATATGGAGTTACATGTATCAGTAACGTATCTAAGTACAATTGTAAATTCTTTTTTATAAAACCTGTTGCTCCTACTACTATTGGAGCTCTCTGGCTATCCTTCTTCCACATTGCTCTTGTTTCTGCCTGCAAATCCTAGTATTTTATGACTTTGTGTCTCTCTGTACATAAGACACAATAGTTACTGGATGTAGCAATTTCAATGATCAATGCTTCTTTTGTCTTCTTTTCATGGGCTACTATAGCTGTTTTCTTGCATCTAATTTTTGAACTGTTGGTAATAAATGCTCCTATGTGATATAAACCTCATAATTTTCTATGATGCTTTGTGGCTCATGTTTCCTGTGTTTTTCAGCTACTTCAATGTTATAATGTTTGCACAATCCCCAATGCAATAGTCTTGCCACATTATTCTACCTTTCAGTATATAGTCCTTCTGCCATTAGTATACCATAACTAGCAACAAGATGTGCAGCTGTTTCCAATTCTGTTTTACAAAACCTACATTTGTCTGTTTCTCTCACATGTTCAATGGACTTTGTAAATCAGTGTGTATGTAGTCCACTATCTTGGGTCACCAACATTAACCTTTCATCTTTTGGTTTAAATTCACCTCTCCTTAGTCATTCCTGCATTCGGTCCTGATCAATATGGGGTTGTTCCAAGAGTTTTCTATACTTACAACTATACTTACACATTTTCCACATTTCTTGCCTTCTCATCTGGTCCTTCACCTTATATTCTTTCTTTTATTTTTTGGCACATTCAGTTGCTGCCTGAGTTTTATCTTCTTCTGGTTTGATTTCCATTCCCTCTTGATGCTGATATGATTCTGCTAAACTAAGTAGGGAAGTCACCTTAGACTTATTCTCCTCATGTTTTAAAACTTTCACTATGTTTGGGTCTTGTGAGGGCAGCAGATATGCGTTATCTCCTTTGTGACTCTGACCATGTTACTTCCACAGACAGCACTGCTGGGCTGCTCCTTAAAAGGAAGCGTTGTGTCCAGTGAGCTGTGTGCAAATGTGTTACACATTTGTCTTTTGAATTCCTGAACTTTTCACGTAATGTGAATATGAGTCCTAGCATGTCTCTAGTAATTTAAAGGGTTGCAGGTGCATTTCACCTAAATGCAAGTTTCAAAGGAAAAGAAGTTTACTGTTTCTCATGATAAGTCTGTTTTCAATATGACAGTGCTTTGTTTAGAAAATGTATGTCAGCATTTTTATGTAAAATTCAAATTAAAAATTTTAAATGAAAACCAAATCTCTGTGACTATTATAAATTTAAAGAAGAAAATAATATGTACACTAACGGGTTTGAATGGTGCTTATGGTAGTTGGGAAGAATCAATCATTTAATGGGATAATGGCATGGCTGGTGGTGTCCTGGGTCATAACCCACCATAAGTTCCCATTTCTCCTTGATCTGGCTCTGGAAGTGTATGCTACAACAATACTGCATTATCAGCTATACAAGTAGGTCACACCTATACTAAATTATGTCAGAGGTGATTGCTATTCTTGATGACAGGGAAAATACTAGGAGGTCAAAACTAAGGTGTAGGTGTCCTTCAAGTGTATAAGTTCCCCCCTCCCCCCAAAAAAATGTATGCAGTAATATTTCTGATTTTGGTATAACTTCTGTGTTGGTGAATAAAAGCAGCTGCAGCTTTTATACTGTCTCTGATTGCTTTACTATGCTCCATTCATTGAACCAAAGAATGAATTAATTCATAGGCCTGGATTTTGTAATGTGGTCTAAACATCAGCACAAGGTTTGACATTTGTCAGGTCATATAATCTTCATCATGTAGCCATTGTTGCATATTACTGTGATATAGTCTTCTCTACAAGGTTGGCTTTTGAAGGATATCTGCATTTAGTTAAAAACTATTAATCTGTCTGGCAGTTGGCACAGAAGACTAAAGCTCCTACTTGTTAATGAAATGTTTCCTGTTTTAAGGGTACAGGGTTTGAATCGTTCCACCCTCATTTACCTACTGTGTGACACTGAGCAAGTCACTTAACCAAAGAATTTATGATTTGGGTCTTGCTCCTTAATGGTCTACTGGACTGCATACAAAGTAACTAACTATGAACGTGTTGCTATTGTTTGCCAGCCATTCTCTATTGCATAGCCAGTCTAGATCAGGAAATGTTATGGCAATGTTGTCAGCACACCAATATTTTTCAAGCAACATACAGAATGTATTATTCAAAAGCATCAGACATTTGTAGATGATGCACAGAAATGCAAAGTTGCAACCCCTACATTAGTAATAATTCTCTTTAATATGGAATTATTCAAATGACGTTTACTTCTGCAGATATTGTGCATATTGAGTTAACATGTTATCAAGTGGTTAATATTTCTTGTGCTCTTGTAATAAATGCTCATATTTAAACTGTGCTACACATGGCTGAGTCTTATGGTGTGATGCTAGTGATATTTATACATTTTAGTTTAATTGTATTTTGACTGACATTGCTGATATGTATAACCTAAAAAAGATTTTGGTTGTACTGCATGTACTGGGCCTCTTCGGAAAAGGAGTGTTTGTCCCCAGCAAGAAATGTAAATAAATAAATACATACATACATACATACATGCATATAAATAAACACATTGTGTGTGTGTGCGTGTGTGTGTGTGTGTGTGTGTGTGTGTGTGTGTGTGTGCGTGTGCGTGTGCGTGTGTGTGTGTGTGTGTGTGTGTGTGTGTGTGTGTGTGTGTGTGTGTGTGTGTGTGTGAATTAAACTGGAACACTTTGGCTATTGACAAATTAGAAATATATGACTGTGATCATTATTATTGTTAGTAATTTTTTGGCACAGACATTTGAGAAGGATGCAGTCAACAATGTGGCTATAACTGCTGAGTTTGGGAGATATCTGTAGATAAAAATGTCTGACCCTGCTGAGCCGATGAACTTAAAAAGTCATCAGTCTACTTTTGCAAGACTATTGTTCACTTGCGTAAAGCAACTTGGAATACTTTACTGTGATAATGTTTATCAATGTCAGACATGCAATGTGCACACAGTTGGCAAAGTTGCCATAACTGATGAGTGCGGATATCGGTGTATTATAATGACAGGAGTCTGAGTGGCCTTTTATGGCTGCAATGTAATGAAATGGGTATTTTTGCCTTTGTTAGTTCATTCATTTTTGTTTCACTGCTTACTGGGAAAAATGTTCAAAACTACAAGTTTAAAACACAGCCTAAAAATGTTTCTGTACTAAACAAGACATATAAATTAAAACAATCAGTAAGTTAAATCCAAAAGAACACATGCACTTATGCATGGTCCTAAAAATGTGTGCAAGGAGGTCCATGATTTGAAAACAACCCATGACCAATGTACACTTAATCCACCAGTACCTGTAGCCCTACTATATATATATATATATATATATATATATATATATATATATATATATATATATATATCTATACCTAACAACTTCCTGGTGCACGTTTGCTCGTGGTGTGCTCGGACTGTACCAATATGTAGAAACACCAAGAGATAGTGTCTAGCACTACCAAATTCACAACTGTATTGTAAAATAATAAATAATAATGAAGAAATAATGAAGTAATCTTCCTGCAGTATTTATTCAGACAAATGCTCTTGGCCGACAAACAGTCACAGCAAACAAGAAACTCCAAACCGGTTTTGCCCCCGGTATCTTCAGTGGAATAATGCAGTCCCTTGAAACCATTTATATATTCACATTTTAAAGGTATAGCATATAAAGTCACCCATTATCTTTTACATGTAATAAATACATTCCCCAACACATATCAAATCTACTGAAAATTACTATTGGGAATTAAAGACCATTTTTAAAGGAGACTTTTATCAGAATCATTACTTATTATAGATGTTTGTTCAAACCAGGTTTATAAAGTGCATCCAAATTTATGATCCAGAGTCTTTCCTTCTTATGTAGAAAGATATGTTTATAAGCTTCAGACAAATTTGTACACCATAATGAGTCAATACCTACAAAAACAAAGTTAGCAGGTGCATGTTCAATTTTGTGTTTAAAGAGAGCACTCCTTGTACGCTTACATTTAATGTCACTTAAATGTACTGCTAGCCTGCTTTTGAAAGACAGTGAGGTCTCTCCCACATAGAAGGCCCCACATTGGCATATTGCCATGTAAATTATCTATTCACTTCAGCATGTAATCAAATTTCTGATCTCAAAAACCTTTGAGATGTTAGTAGATGTGAATGACTTCGATTTTAAAATGACTTTGCAGTATGTACAGTTACCACAAGGGTTACTTCCTCTAACAGTACTAACCTCATTTTTATTGTTGGCATCCATCCTTTTAAACTATGACAAAAATTCAATATTTTTACCATGTTTGTATCCCTAAAGACAATTTTCATCCAGACATTCATCAAAGAACTCATCTGTTTTTAAAATGTGCCAATATTTGTCTATAATATTATGTACCATATATGTATTGGCACCATATGTGGTCACTAACCTGGGTTTAGATGGTTCAACTATATGTTCTGTACTTTGTAAATCATGCTGTACAAATTCCCTTTTTAGTGAGAGTGCTACCTGTTCTTCCTTTCTAATATGATATCTATTGTAGCCCCGTTGAACAAACCTTTTTCCCATTTTATCTACCCAGTCTGATAATCATCTTCTCTACTACAAATACGTCATAATCTCTTAAATTGGGACTTAGGTATAGTTTGAATAGTATGTCTAGGATGACAACTGTCTGCTTGTAGAATAGAATTTTTAGTAAATGGTATCCTATATAATTCTGTATTAATAGTCCCATCATCAGTGTTTATAATATGAACATCCAGAAAATCAATGAATGCAGTTTCTATTCTATCCACAAAATTAATATCAAACACATTAAAGTTAAGATATTCCACAAAGAATTTCCAACCTGCTAGAGAACCGGACCAAACTGACCAGCAGTCATCCAGATAGCATCTCCACATCACCAATTCACCCTTAAATGGATTATCAATATTGTAAATCAAATTACATTCTAAGTACCCCATGAAAAGATCAGCATATACTGGGGCAAATGTGGTACCCATTGCTGTCCCCTTCACTTGCAGATAGCAATCATTACCAAAGTAAAACACATTGTTGTTCAATACCAGTTTCATTAAATTTTAACAAAAATTCACCATGTTCTTTAGAATAATGACCATATTCTGATAACCAATACTTAATGGCCTCAATACCTCCGTGATGTGGGATACTGGTATATAATGATTGCACATCTAAAGTGCAAATATATGAGCCATATGTTATTTGTAAGTCATTCACACGTTCCAAAATCTCACAGGTATCTTTCAGCTGTAATAATTGCTTAAATTGTTATTCCAAGTACATAGAGATGGGTTCTGTCAAAGACCCAATTCCTAACACTATAGATCTCCCGGGTGGAGTAAACACTTTTTTATGTATCTTTGGTAAAACATAAAATGTTTGAGACCTTGGATTTTCCACGGTTAACTCTTTAACTAATGCTTCATTGATATAACCCCTTTTGTTATATTCCATCAGCATTTCATCTATTTCACATTTGAAGTCAGCTGTCAGATCTAAAGGCAGTTTATAATAAAATCTGCCATCATTTAACTGCTTTTTAACTTCGTTAACATATTCAGATGTTTTCC
>NC_056733.1:1160751376-1160818245 GCF_019279795.1 Protopterus annectens
GTATTTTCCCTGTCATCAAGAATAGCAATGACCTCTGACATCATTTAGTACAGGTGTGACCTACTTGTATAGCTGATAATGCAGTATTGTTGTAACATACACTTCCAGAGCCAGATCAAGGAGAAATGGGAACATATGGAGGGTTATGATCCAGGACACCACCAGTCATGCCAATATCCCATTAAATGGTTGACTCTCCCCAACTACCATAAGTACCATTCAAACCTGTTAGTGTACGTACTATTTCTTTTTTACTTTTACAATATTCACAGAGATTTGGTTTTCATTTAAAACTTTTAATTTGAATTTTCCATAAAAAATTGTTATTTATTTATTTATTTCAGTTTGTTAACCGGGAAAGTTCATTGGGCCAAGGTAGCCCATTTTCAATGGAGGCCCGAGGAGAAAAGCTTCAGTCAGAAAGACAATATATAGTATATTAGTACAGCATATAGTGCAACAATTTAACATTCAGTATACAGAAAGACAATATTATAAAAAACATTTAAATATCTGAGCTAAGTCAACCACTTATAAGATATTTACAAAAACAAACAATTTCATATTAATTTAGTACAACATCATTTTAGACAAAGGAATTTTTTAGACAAAGGAATTTAAGCAATGGCAGAGATTGTGAGTAGGATAAAATAGAGATAGGTGCCAGGATTCAGGTAGGATGGGTACAGGAGTACTCCCAGAAAGACGAGAGGTGAGAGTGGAGTAAGGTTTTAAAGGAAGGGAGATTCTGGGTAGTTCTAATGTGACTGGGATAATCTAGCAAGGGAGAAAAATAGTCGTTGCCCTGAAGCATTTAAGGGCTTGTAAAGTTCCAAGAGGTTCTGATTTGTGGATCTAAGTGTTCTGTGTGGCTGGTGAAGTTTTAAGGAAGAGGAGAGTGATGGACACTTAGAAGGTTTAAAAATGACCTTATGTGCTGTTGTTAGTTGAATGAAATTTAGGTAGCCTGGGAGTTCCAACCAGTTTAGAGAATGGAGGGAATTACAATGATGAGTGGAGGATTTGGATCCTGTGGCAAACTTGGAAATGTTATTATAGCATGAGGAAAGTTTAGATTTCAGGCTTAATTGGAGATTAGTGAGTAGTGGAGTTCCATACAAAAGGAAGGGTAGGAGGTATGTGGTAGATAGGAGTTGTCTAGAAGACCGAGAAAGGTAGTGTCTGTATCGATAAAGCATTCCAAGTTTTTGATGAGTTTTTTTATATTGGTTTGTAGTTAGATGTCAAACTTTAGCTGATCATCGATAAGGACGCCCAAAAGTTTTGTATGGGGAACTATTTCAATAGCTGTTTTCTTTATACTGATTATAGACAAGGATGCTTTGTCAACAGCAGTGTGTCTAGAAGGGGTAAAGATCATTATTTTGTATTTGGAGGCATTTAGGGCTAGATGATTGTCAAGCATCCAGGATTCACTGGAGAAGAAGGCCTCTTGAGTAAGGTTCATTAATATGAGAAAAGTTTTGGCAGAGCAGATGATAGCTGAGTTGTCTACGTATTGTACCAGTTTAACATTGGGGATCTTTTGGTGGAAATCATTGATAAAAATGTTAAATAGTTATGGACCCAATATAGAGCCTTGGGGTACACCTGTTGGGGTGTGAAGGAAAGAGGAAGTACATTAGTTCCATTTTACAGCTTGTTCCCTGGCTGAAAGATAGCTGGTGAACCATTTGATAGAAGAGGAGGAGAGATTAAGATGGGAGAGTTTAGAAAGTAGAAGCTCATGCAAGACAGTGTTGAAATCCTTGGATAAGTCGAGGAGGAGGGTAGAAACTATGTCACCAGAGTTGCGAGCAGAGTTGTTGATTTCGAGAAAGGAAAGGAGAGCAGTGGTGGTGCTATGTCCTGGTCTAAACCCATGTTGGGTAGGAGTCAGTAGTTGGTTGTCCAGTAGGTAGGGTAATAGTTGCAGATGAATACATTTTTTGAGTATCTTAGAGATAGGGGATAGGATAGCAATAGGGCAAAAGTTGGAGACTGAACAGTTGTTTCCTTCTTTGAGGATGGGGATGATGAAGGCTTTTTTCCACAGGTGTCGTACGTAGGACTCCTGGATGAAGCGATTGATTAGGATGCTGATGGGAAGGGCTGTGCTATAAGCCACTAGTTTGAGAAAGTTGGATGGAATGTCATCTGGGGCATTAGAACAAGGTTTTAACTTTAGTAGGAGCTTTTTTATAGTGTGGGTAGGAATGGATTTGAGAGTAAATGGGGAGGACTCAGAGTTATTGGGGCTGAATGTTTGGTTTCAGTTATGTTGGGGGGGTATTGTTAGGGAAAGAGGAGGTGAGTTTGCCCTATGGAGTCAATGAAAAAGGAGTTGAATTGGGTAGCTAGGTGGAGGTCAGGTGTGTCTGGGTCAGGGCAAGGGTTCTCTTTTTTTACCTGGGGATAGTATTGTTGCAATGCTACTCCAAAACTTTTTGGGGTTGGTTTTTTGATTATTTTGAAGTATAAGATAGTAGGATTTATGGGCAGTGGCTATTTGTTTTTTACTTGATTTCGCAGTTGCTTGTATTTGGCAAGAGAGCTGGGAGTTTTGCATTTTTGATAGCATTTCCAAGTTTTGTCTCGGCGATGCATAAGTAGTTTTGTGTCTCTGGTTAGCCAGGAGGCACTTTTGGATCTGAGTCTTTTGGTTCTACAGGGGGCAAAGTGATTAAGTATATCAGTGAAAATTCTATTAAAAAGAGAGACAGCAGCGTATAAAGGAAGGGACTTTAGAGGGTTCCAGTCTATCTGTTTTAAGGCATTAGAAAAGAGTAGGGGGTTGAGATTTTGCATGTTGCAGGTAGTACTGTGTTCGTGCTGAAGGAGGAGGGTAGAAGGGGAATGGCATATGTAGGCAGGTAGATGGTCACTAAGGGAGTCAGGGAGAGTACCACTATCAGAAATTCGGTTTAGGTGGGAGACTAGTATCCTGTCAATAATGCTACCTGTGGTGTAATCTTTATTTGGTCTAGTAGGGGTTTTGATTAGATAAGTGAATTGATATAGGCTGATGCTTTGAGAAGGGGTAGATGAGTCAATGGAAGACCAGTTAATGTTGACATTGCCTAGGATTATTGTCTCATTGTTTATGTTGGAAATGAGCCAGGCAAGAATATCTTCCAGAATAGGGATACTGTTACCATGTTGTATGTACAGGGTGGCAATGCATAAAGTTTTATTGTTGTTTACTTTGAGAAGCACAAGGGTAGGCTCGGCAGTGTCAAATGAGGGTATGGGCTTAGTATAGGTTGTCACTGTTAAGGAGGAGGAGAAGAGTAAGGCTATCCCCCACCTTTCTTTTGGGATCTGTCACTTCTTATGAGTTTATAGTTTGGGGGTATTATTTTGGTATCTTTTATATGTGGCTTTAGCCAGATTTCTCTGATAGAGAGAATATCAGGTTTGTTATGGGGGATCCCAGGCATAAAAGGCAGGTATTTTATTACAAAGGCTCCTGGCATTAAGTGCAGCAAGGAGAAGAGATTTGGAGGGGGGGGCTATGTGAGTTTGGTTTGCAGGTGGACTTGTGTGAAGGCCCTGGGTTAGGGTGTATGTCTCCAGAGCAGAGGAGGAGGGTGATTAACTCTGAGTAGAGAATGGATAGGTATATATGTTCTAATGGGTTATAGGTGTGGCTATTGGAATCTAATGAGGTTAGCTTGGTGGGTATGGAACTGGTTTACTAGGAGTAAGGAAGAGCTTCCTTTGAAATAGAAAAGATTCATTATGTTTGTAGAGGTTGGAAGAGGCTTGGGTTGTAGAGGGACAGTCTTTTTTAATATATATTGCAGTTGTGTGAAAGGGAGGTGAGTACTGAAACTGTGGGAGACTAGTGTGGTAGAGTAGGCAGAAGAGGATAAGGCTGTGACATAAAGGTAGTAGAGCATAAGCAGCTTTTGTTTGCATTATGGGTGTTAGATGTGAGTTAAGTGAGAGGGATATGTAGGAAGAGAGATGGTTAATAAATAAAAGAGGTGTAGTTACAATGGTTTGTGTGAGGATGTTTAGGCAGGGATGTTGCAGGTTGGAGGATGAGGAAAGCAGTGGGCGGGTGCAAGACAACAGGCTGAGGATAGTGATAGGGTGTGGAGGGAAGAAGGGACCTAGTTTGATAGGCAAGTTATATGTGTGAGTAGTTAGGGAGCTATAAATGTAGATGTGCTGGGGTCGGGTGCGAATTGGGGGCATGGTAGGGGAGTGGAGTGAGCCCGCAGGACGAACAGAGCAGGAAGAGCTGAGAGAGGAGGAAGCCTACAGGAACAATCAGTGGAATTTGAAGTTAAGCAGTAAGGATATAAGAGAGCACAGGTAAGGGAAAGCTGGGATACAAATGTTATTGGGGTAAAAGTGGACTATAACCAATGCAAAGAGTGAGCTACAGAGTGATGCTAAACACTAAGTACAGTGAGTTAAGCCTAACTCAAACCTAGAGCACTTGAGGTTATGGTTAGGGAAGGAAAGGTTTTGCACTACCACCTAGTGGCAGAGCTAGGTAATTGCAGCTGAAGAGAGAAGAGGGAGAAATATGGGGAATGGGGGCAGAGGGGCACAACACTAGGCAGACTATGTAAGCAGAGAAAAAGACAAACAGTATCTGAAGCACGTACACTGGTATAACTGTAGGCAGCAGCACCGTCATATTGAAGACTTATCATGAGAAACATTAAAGTTCTCTTCCTCTGAAACTTGCATTTAGATGAAATGCACCTGCAACCCTTTAAATTACAAGAGATATGCTAGGACTCATATTCAAATAGCATATACTGAAGTACTAATTTGCAGCTACGTGAAGAGTTCAGGAATTCAAAAGACAAATGTGTAACACATTTGCATACAGCCCACTGGACACAAAGCTTCCTTTTCAGGAACAGCCGAGCAGTGCTGTCTGTGGAAGTAACATGGTCAGAGTCACAAAGGAGATAATGCATATCTGCTGACCTCACAAGACCAAAACATAGTGAAAGTTTTAAAACATGAGGAGAATAAGTCTAAGGTGACTTCCCTGCTTAGTTTAGCAGAAGCATATCAACATCAAGTGGGAATGGAAATCAAACCAGAAGAAGATAAAA
This sequence comes from Protopterus annectens, assembly GCF_019279795.1. NCBI lineage: Eukaryota > Metazoa > Chordata > Ceratodontiformes > Protopteridae > Protopterus > Protopterus annectens. The sequence goes on from NC_056733.1 coordinate 1,160,756,461, forward strand.
TTCAGGCAGCAACTGAATGTGCCAAAAAACAAAAGAAAGAATATAAGGTGAAGGACCAGATGAGAAGGCAAGAAATGTGGAAAATGTGTAAGTATAGAAAACTCTTGGCACAACCCCATATTGATCAGGATCAAATGCAGGAATGACTAAGGAGAGGTGAATTTAAACCAAAGATGAAAGGTTAATGTTGGCGGCCCAAGATAGTGGACTACATACACATTGATTTACAAAGTCCATTGAACATGTGAGAGAAACAGACAAATGTAGGTTTTGTAAAACAGAATTGGAAACAGCTGCACATCTTGTTGCTAGTTATGGTATACTAATGGCAGAAGGACTATATACTGAAAGGTAGAATAATGTGGCAAGACTATTGCATTGGGGATTGTGCAAACATTATAATATTGAAGTAGCTGAAAAACACAGGAAACATGAGCCACAAAGCATCATAGAAAATGATGAGGTTTATATCACATAGGAGCATTTATTACCAACAGTTCAAAAATTAGATTCAATAAAACCAGGTATAGTAGCCTATGAAATGAATACAAAAGAAGCATTGATCATTGAAATTGCTACATCCAGCAACTATTGTGTCTTATGTACAGAGAGACACAAAGTCATAAAATACTAGGATTTACAGGCAGAAACAAGAGCAATGTGGAAGAAGGATAGCCAGAGAGCTCCAATAGTAGTAGGAGCAACAGGTCTTATAAAAAAGAATTTACAATTGTACTTAGATACGTTACTGATACATGTAACTCCATATGAATTGCAGAAGGAGTCATTACTGGGCACATTGCAGGTACTGCAAAGAGCACTTCTGCCTTACATCAAAATCAAAAGACTGAAAGAACTTTAATCCTACTTTGACTTAGGAATAGGATCCATTCCCATCATGGTATTAGAAAACTCCAAAACTTGGAGAAATTAAAAAAGACATAAATGTAGGTTGAGTGATCAAACTCTGTATTACAAGAATCAGATCCTTAACAGTTCATAGCCTTACTCATCTTCACTAAATGTTTTGCAAACTGTTGTAGCCCAAACACAGTGAATTTCACACCTGTGTGCCTGTAAAAAGCAAGAAAATTTAAAACATTTATTCACAGTTGAAATATTAACATAAAACTCACAGACTTCATGGTGTCCAATTTATTCACAGCTAAATAATAAAAATACTGGCAGCAATCAACAAAACAAGGAAACCAAGGATCACAATCAAATAACACGGCTAATATGTTGCCCCTGTTTGCCACCAGCATTTCCTTCCTTTACAGTATAACCATACCATTGAGGAACCTAGCCCAAATTTCCAGTTGCTCTTAAGCAATGTTTGGTAAAGTGACATGTTCAAGCACAAGGCATAAATATGTGGCAAAGTCAGAGATATTCTACAAAACTGGAAAGATAAGAAGAGACTACCTTAAATCACTTAATAGTTAGCAGAACAACAGGTTTTGCATCAAGATGCATTTTGTGAACCACATAAACTTTGAAACTCTGACTGACTGTATGTAATTCTCAGTGATTTAACAACCCCCCCACCAAAGTATATATATATATATATATATATATATATATATATATATATATATATATATATATATATATATATAATGGAGTTCTAGAACTTGGTGTTGGGGATTAAGACTCCAAGACTGTAGTTAAAGGATCTGGTTCTTTCTATCTCCATTTGTCCACTGTATCACTCTGAGCAAGCTATTTAATCAGACCAAAACAGTAACTGGTACACTATACACACACACAGACACACACACACACACACACACACACACACACACACACACACACACACACACACACACACACAAACACACACACACAAGAAAATCATGAGATACAACATACCTGATGATCTATGTCCACTTTTAATGTGGCGGGGAATACAATGCACAAGCCAATGAGGCAAACATCAAATCAGGGAGGTGCTCAGGGAATGCAGATACTTACTGTAACTCTTCCACTGATTCAAAGCATCTCCAACAAATAATACAAGGCATACTGATGATCTGTGTCCACATTCAAAAACTGTAATACAAAACAGACAACACTTGAAGTAATAATTCAGGACAACCCAGGTTTAGGTTGGTTTTGTTACTGTGTACTTCGGTTTCTCATACTGTGCTACTTCCTGTACTGTGAAGCAAATCATCCCTGGCAAAGAGACTTTAATTTTCACTCATGCCATTTGCACTCTGCTTGACCTGCAGAATAATTTGTTTTCTTGGATGGATATGGTCCCCCCCCAAAAAAAGTTTGGGCCCTGGGTGACAGCCCGTTTCACCCCTGTTATAATTTGACACTGAGTTAGTTCAAATGTTCATCAATGTACATGATAATATTTTTTATTTCTTACTTATTACCACATATATTCGGAAAGTGAAGTTAGCATACATGTGTGTTACCATTTCGTAATGTATATTGTTTTAAATGCCTGAACAACATAAGTTATTCTCATGCCTATGCCTTTGTTTGACCCTAAATATCGACTAAGAAAATATTCACAAATAACTTGCAGATTACTGATAAAAAGTTTGTTTGACATGGGGCACCAGTTACATCACTGTATTTGCCTCCATTCTAGCTTAACTAAATGTATCATATTCTTACGTCTGTAAATATGTATGTTTTTAACATATCCATGTATCGATTAATACATTTTGTTAATTTCTTATGTGATCCTATTCACCCGGGCTGTGCCTGCAAATGGTTCACTGAGATTAGTGCACTACCAAGATAAACAAATAAAATAAATAAATAAATAAGTACATAAGGTTGCCACCTTTTCAGATGGCCAAAGTGGGACATTTTTGGTACAAACATCAGATTTTACAGGTCGACAGATACCCACGGTCAGTACAAAGTTTAGAACTTAACTTTTTTGCCTAAATAAAACTTATTATTGTAGCATTTTAGTGGCTTATTCTGGTTCATATAACATTTAGGTATTTTATATACAGATTAACTGTTTTATGCAACTATTACATAACATATAGGAAATAATTTTGTCCTAAAATCTCAGGACGTTTGCCATTTTTACAATTTTTTATCAGGACACAACTGCCCATACAGGGACTGTCTCCAGCAAAGTGGGACAGGTGCTAACCCTATGTGTACACTAAAAATTAAAAATCTGTTACTGTGCATTATACATTCACCTTCAGTACATGGAAGCAGGCAGCATTGTTTAAAATATTTGCAAGCAAGTATAAAGTTGTAGTTTTAAAAGAAATCAATAAAAACCACAAACAGCCATATCATAAAAACAGAATCAGCAGTATGCGGTGGGGTTCATAAGTATAATACTATAAAAGTAAAATAAAATAGAAAAACAACAACAGGCAGGAACCAGGAAACCTGACTTTAATCACTTTCCAGGGCTTTGGCAAAGGCTTCAAGGAGTACAAACTAACAAAAGTACGACAAAACAAAAAGAAGAGAGCCCTGTGGTTAAACATTTTATGTTATGTCATTATTTGAATCCTGAAGGTTTAAAAGCTACTATTTTAGAAAAGTTCCAACTGGCTTTTATTCTGAATATTTGTATAAAAAGAAGATACTTTATAAGGAAAGTATTTTTATCTTAAAATATGACACTTCTCCTCGGGGACTTAACCTGGAGTGTAATTGGAGATTAATTTAATATGTAATTGGATGATTATTTAATTGTGATGTGTATTTAACTGAAGGTGTACTTTTGTTAGTTTGTACTCCTTGAAGGCTTTGCTGAAGTGCTGGAGAGTGATTAATGTCAGGTTTCCTGGTTCCTGCCTGTTGGGGTTCATAAGTATGTTTATTATCAACTGAGACACATCTGGCTTATAAAAAAAAATGTCTTCTGCTTCTTATTGACCTGCTCATCTCATCAGCTGTTCAGGATCCATGTTTATTGGAAGCGCCATTTCTTGCTAAATGATGCATGTTTTTAAAGTGTGAGTATAAATGACTCATTGTATAATTCTGAAATGAGTAATTTCTTGCCACTACAAGAAAGCTATCTGCTGCCCAAACAAAACAGTGAATTGGATAGTGGCAATTATCAAAGAATCCATGTGTGAGTGAATATTAGTAATGATACCTGGCATGAGGAAAAGAGGGGTAGCTCAGATGACAGCATGCTTATATTTGAGGGCATATAATCTGAAGACTGGGAGTTCTCTTATCACATTCCAGAATGTTGGTCATTCCTGATAGGTGAAAGTAAAGATGCTATACTGTACTGCTGAACTCGGGAACTTCACATTACAGGGCAGGCTGGCATATGTTTTGCTCATGCTTTACACTTGTAATTTATGTAATATTTGCAAGCATGCTGTCAAGGAAGGACAGCTGAAGGAAGATGGGTGGCATCCAGACTACTAAAGGTCAATACTTCAAGAAAAGCATGAGAGGACAGCTTTTCAGACAGGGCTGTGGTGCTAAGTTTATTTTGCAAAAGATAAAAAGACATTTTATCAGTAGTTTGTAAAATTTGACTATGCCACCAGTGAGGGTGCTTGCATGCAAGCCAACTTTGTGTGTGCACATGTGTCTGTGTGTGTGTATGTGCACATGTGCATTTGTTGTGTGCATGTGCACATGTGCATTTGTTGTGTGCATTCACATGTGTCTCCCCAAGATTTGGCAGCCAAAGGGGGGAATGTTGCCTCAGGCAAATCACTCCCTTGCTATACTTCTCACCTCCATCTTTGTGAAATTGCTGGAATATTAAAGAACATGATGTATATGTTTTTTACAGTTTTTTTTTGAAAATTTAGTGTATAAGATGTAAGTGTAAGTGAGCCTTACAATGGTAATAAGTGTAGTAATGACATTATGAAGAATAAGTTTTCCTGTAATATGTAGGCATACTACTGTTAACTTGCATGCTTAATTATTATAGCATTACATACACATGCACACACACACACACACACACACACACACACACACACACACACACACACACACACACACACACACACATATATATGAGAGCAGATATAATAACTGAAGCTCACTGATGTCTGTATTTGTTTTAATGACACTCTTTGGTCAACAGAACAAATGGTTGACAGGTGTGCAAGATCAACAACTCCTGTGGTCAGGGAATTTGCCCTTTCCCAGTGATTATGCAGTCTTGGCATTAGTATATATAATTTGCAGCAGGTATAGCGGTGCAGGCCACCACATGGGGGATAAAGGGAAGCATGCCTCCTTGCAAAAAACATTTTTCCTTGTTTATTTTAATTTTGCATGTGCCTAGGAGAGAAGGCTAAGAAAAGGGATGCACCATTGCCCATCCTTACTAATGTGTACTAATCCTAACCTCGAACCCACCCCTAACCCCAATCAAGCATGATACATTACAAAAACCCTTTTTCAAATACTACCACTGTCATAAAAATTTGGTCTGAATGTATTGTTAGAGTTTGTTTAGGGACAGCAAATTGCAATCTTTGTTGTTTTCTATTTTTTATTTTTGTTGTTTTTTTTTTTAAACAAAATAATTGGTTTTATATGTTTCAATGCTTTATACACACACACACACACACACACACACACACACACACACACACACACACACACACACACACACACACATGCATGTGCACACACACACACACACACACACACACACACACACACTGTGTTTATTTGTATGTATGTATGTATGTATGTATGTATGTATGTATTTATTTATTTACATTTCTTGACCAGGGAAGTCTGGCTGGGGACAAACACTCCTTTTCAGAAGAGGCCCAGTACATGCAGTACAACCAAAATCTTTTTTAAGTTATACATATCACCAATGTCAGTCAAAATACAATTAAACTAAAATGTATAAATATCCCTAGCATCACACCATAATACCCAGCCATGTGTACCACAGTTTAAACATAAGCATTTATTACAAGAGCACAAGAAATATTAACCAGCTGATAACATGTTAACTCAATATGCACAATATCTGCAGAAGTAAAAGTCATTTGAATAATTCCATATTAAAGAGAACTAATACTAATGTAGAGGTTGCTGTTGGCAAACAGCTTTGCACTTCTGTGCATCATCTACAAATGCTTGATGCCTTTGAATAATAAATTCCTTATGTTGCTTGAAAAAATTGGTGTGCTGACAATATTGCCATAACATTACCTGATCTAGACTGGCTGTGCAATAGAGAATGGCTGGCAAACAATAGCAACACGTTCATAGTTAGTTACTTTGTATGCAGTCCAGTAGACCATTAAGGAGCATAACCCAAATCATAAATTCTTTGGTTAAGTGACTTGCTCAGTGTCACACAGTAGGTAAATGAGGGTGGAAAGATTCAAACCCTGTACCCTTAAAACAGGAAACATTTCATTAACAAGTAGGACCTTTAGTCTTCTGTGCCAACTGCCAGACAGATTAGTAGTTTTTAACTAAATGCAGAAATCCACCAAAATTCAACCTTGTAGAGAACACTATATCACAGTAATATGCAACAATGGCTAGATGATGAAGATTATATGACCTGACAAATGTCAAACCTTGTGCTGATGTTTAGACCACATTACAAAATCCAGGCCTATGAACTAATTCATTCTTTGGTTCAATGAATGGAGCATAGTAAAGCAATCAGAGACAGTATAAAAGTTGCAGCTGCTTTTATTCACCAACGCAGAACTTATACCAAAATCAAGCATACATTTTTGGGGGGCAGGGGGGACTTATAGACTTGAAGGACATCTACACCTTAGTTTTGACCTTCTAGTATTTTCCCTGTCATCAAGAATAGCAATCAACTCTGACATCATTTAGTACAGGTGTGACCTACTTGTATAGCTGATAATGCAGTATTGTTGTAACGTACACTTCCAGAGCCAGATCAAGGAGAAATGGGAACTTATGGAGGGTTATGATCCAGGACACCACCAGTCATGCCAACATCCCATTAAATGGTTGACTCTCCCCAACTACCATAAGTACCATTCAAACCTGTTAGTGTACGTACTATTTTCTTTTTTACTTTTACAATATTCACAGAGATTTGGTTTTCATTTAAAACTTTTAATTTGAATTTTCCATAAAAAATTGTTATTTATTTATTTCAGTTTGTTAACCGGGAAAGTTCATTGGGCCAAGGTAGCCCATTTTCAATGGAGGCCCGAGGAGAAAGCTTCAGTCAGAAAGACAATATATAGTATATTAGTACAGCATATAGTGCAACAATTTAACATTCAGTATACAGAAAGACAATATTATAAAAAACATTTAAATATCTGAGCTAAATCAACCACTTATAAGATATTTACAAAAACAAACAATTTCATATTCATTTAGTACAACATAATTTTAGACAAAGGAATTTAAGCAGTGGCAGAGATTGTGAGTAGGATAAAATAGAGATAGGTACTACAATGCAGGTAGGATGGGTACAGGAGTACTCCCAGAGAGACAAGAGGTGAGAGTGGAGTAAGGTTTTAAAGGAAGGTAGATTCTGGGTAGTTCTAATGTGATTGGGTTAATCTAGCAAGGGAGAAAGATGTTAGTAGTTGTCCTGGAGCGTTTAAAGGCTTGTAAAGTTCCAAGAGGTTCTGATTTGTGGATCTAAGTGTTCTGTGTGGCTGGTGAAGTTTTAAGGAAGAGGAGAGTGATGGACACTTAGAAGGTTTAAAAATGAGCTTATGTGCTGTTGTTAGTTGAATGAAATTTAGGTAGCCTGGGAGTTCCAACCAGTTTAGAGAATGGAGGGAATTACAATGATGAGTGGAGGATTTGGATCCTGTGGCAAACTTGAAAATTTTATTATAGCATGAGGAAAGTTTAGATTTCAGGCTTGATTGGAGATTAGTGAGTAGTGGAGTTCCATACAAAAGGAAGGGTAGGAGGTATGTGGTAGATAGGAGTTGTCTAGAAGACAGAGAAAGGTAGTGTCTGTATCGATAAAGTATTCCAAGTTTTTGATGAGTTTTTTTTATATTGGTTTGTAGGTAGATGTCAAACTTTAGCTGATCATCGATAAGGACGCCCAAAGGTTTTGTATGGGGAACTATTTCAATAGCTGTTTTGTTTATACTGAGTATAGACAAGGATGCTTTGTCAACAGCAGTGTGTCTAGAAGGGGTAAAGATCATTATTTTGGATTTGGAGGCATTTAGGGCTAGATGATTGTCAGGCATCCAGAACTCAGTGGAGAAGAAGACCTCTTGAGTAAGGTTTATTAATATGGGAAAAGTTTTGGCAGAGCAGATGATAGCTGAGTTGTCTACGTATTGTACCAGTTTAGCATTTGGGATCTTTTAGTGGAAATCATTGCTAAAAATGTTAAATAGTTAGGGACCCAGTATAGAGCCTTGGGGTATACTGGTTGGGGTGTGAAGGAAAGAGGAAGTACATTAGTTCCATTTGTTCCCTGGCTGAAAGATAGCTGGTGAACCATTTGATAGAAGAGGAGGAGAGATTAAGATGGGAGAGTTTAGAAAGTAGAAGCTCATGCAAGACAGTGTCATATGCCTTGGATAAGTCGAGGAGGAGGGTAGAAACTATGTCACCAGAGTTGCGAGCAGAGTTGTTGATTTCGAGGAAGGAAAGGAGAGCAGTGGTGGTGCTATGTCCTGGTAAAACCCATGTTGGGTAGGAGTTAGTAGTTGGTTGTCCAGTAGATAGGGTAATAGTTGCAGATGAATAAATTTTTCGAGTATTTTAGAGATAGGGGATAGGATAGCAATAGGGTGAAAGTTGGAGACTGAACAGTTGTTACCTCCTTTTTGGAGGAGGATGATGAAGGCTTTTTTCCAGAGGTGTAGTATGTAGGACACCTGGATGGAGTGCTTGATTAAGATGCTGATGGGAAGGGCTATGCCATCAGCTGCTAGTTTGAGAAAGTGGTTGGAATGTCATCTGGGGCATTAGAACAAGGTTTTAACTTTAGTAGGAGCTTTTTTATAGTGTGGGTAGGAATGGATTTGATAGTAAATGAGGAGGACTCAGAGTTATTGGAGGTTGAATTTTTGGTTTCAGTTATGTTGGGGGGTAATTTTGTTAGGGAAAGAGGAGGTGAGTTTGCCCTATGGAGTCAATGAAAAAGGAGTTGAATTGGGTAGCTAGGTGGAGGTCAGGTGCGTCTGGGTCAGGGCAAGGGTTCTCTTTTTTACCTGGGGATAGTATTGTTGCAATGCTACTCCAAAACATTTTGGGGTTGGTTTTTTGATTATTTTGAAGTATAAGATAGTAGGATTTATGGTCAGCGGCCATTTGTTTTTTTACTTGATTTCGCAGTTGCTTGTATTCGGCAAGAGAGCTGGGAGTTTTGCATTTTTGATAGTATTTCCAAGTTTTGTTTCGGTGATGCATAAGTAGTTTTGTGTCTCTGGTTAGCCAGGAGGCTCTTTTGGATCTGAGTCTTTTGGTTCTACAGGGGGCAAAGTGGTTAAGTATGTCAGTGAAAATTCTATTAAAAAGTGAGACAGCAGCGTCTAAAGGAACGGACTTTAGAGGGTTCCAGTCTATCTGTTTTAAAGCATTAGAAAAGAGTAGGGGGTTGAGGTTTTGCATGTTGTAGGTAGTACTGTGTTCGTGCTGAAGGAGGAGGGTAGAAGGGGAATGGCGTATGTAGGCAGGTAGATGGTCACTAAGGGAGTCAGGGAGAGTACCACTATCAGAAATTCGGTTTGGGTGGGAGAGTAGTATCCAGTCAAGGATGCTACCTGTGGTGTAATTTTTATTTGGTCTAGTAGGGGTTTTGATTAGCTGAGTGAATTGATATAGGTTGAAGCTTTGAGAAGGGGTAGATGAGTCAATGGAAGACCAGTTAATGTTGACATCACCTAGGATTATTGTCTCATTGTTTGTGTTGGATGTGAACCAGGCAAGAATATCTTCCAGAATAGGGATATTGTTACCATGTGGTATGTACAGGGTGGCAATGCATAAAGTTTTATTTTGTTTACTTTGAGAAACACGAGGGTTAGCTTGGCAGTGTCAAATGAGGGTATGGGCTTTGTATAGGGTGTCACTGTTAAGGAGGAGGAGAAGAGTAAAGCTATCCTCCACCTTTCTTTTGGGATCTGTCACTTTTTATGAGTTTATCGTTTGGGGGTATTATTTTGGTATCTTTTATATGTGGCTTTAGCCAGATTCTCTGATAGAGAGAATATCAGGTTTGTTATGGGAGATCCAGGCATGAAAGGCAGGTATTTTATTACAAAGGCTCCTGGCATTAAGTGCAGCAAGGAGAAGAGATTTGTGGGGGAGGGGAGAGCTATGTGAGTTTGGTTTGCAGGTGGAGTTGTGTGAAGGCCCTGGGTCAGGGTGTATGTCTCCAGAGCAGAGGAGGAGGGTGACTAATTTTGAGTAGAGAATGGATAGGTATCTATGTTCTAATGGGTTATAGGTGTGGCTGTTGGAACCTAATGAGGTCAGCTTGGTGGGTATGGGAAGTGGTTTACTAGGAGTAAGGAGGAGCTTCCTTTGAAATAGAAAAGATTCATTATATTTGTAGAGGTTGGAAGAGGCTTGGTTTGTAGAGGGACAGTCTTTTTAATATATATTACAGTTGTTTGAAAGGGAGGTGAGTACTGAAACTGTGGGAGACTAGTGTGGTAGAGTAGGTAGAAGACGATAAGGCTTTGACATAAGGGTATTAGAGCATAAGCAGCTTTTGTTTACATTATGGGTGTTAGATGCGAGTTAAGTGAGAGGGATATGTAGGAAGAGAGATGGTTAATAAATAAAAGAGGTGTAGTTACAATGGTTTGTGTGAGGATGTTTAGGCAGGGATGTTGCAGGGTGGAGGATGAGTAAAGCAGTGGGCGGGTGCAAGACAACAGGCTGAGGATAGTGATAGGGTGTGGAGGGAGGGAGGGACCTAGTTTGATAGGCAGGTTATATGTGTGAGTAGTTAGGGAGCTATAAATGTAGATGTGCTGGGGCGTGTGGGAATTGGGGGCAGGGTAGGGGAGTGAGCCCACAGGACAAACAGAGCAGGAAGAGCTGAATGAGGAGGAAGCCTACAGGAACAATCAGTGGAATTTGAAGTTAAGCAGTATGGATACAAGAGAGCACAGGTAAGGGAAAGCTGGGATACAAAAGTTTTTGGGGTAAAAGTGGACTATAACCAATGCAAAGAGTGAGCTACAGAGTGATGCTAAACACTACATACAGTGGGGTAAGCCTAACTGAAACCTAGAGCACTTGAGGTTATGGTTAGGGAAGGAAAGGTTTTGCACTACCACCTAGTGGCAGACCTAGGTAATTGCAGCTTGAGAGAGAAGAGGGAGAAATATGGGGAGTGGGGGCAGGCTGCTAGCAATGCACAGAGGGGTACAACACTAGGCAGACTATATAAGCAAAGAAAAAGACAAACAGTATTTGAAGCATGTACACTGGTATAACTGTAGGCAGCAGCATTGTCATATTGAAAACAGACTTATCATGAGAAACAGTAAACTTTTCTTCCTTTGAAACTTGCATTTAGGTGAAATGCACCTGCAACCCTTTAAATTACAAGAGACATGCTAGGACTCATATTCAAATAGCATATACTGAAGTACTAATTAGCAGCTATGTGAAGAGTTCAGGAATTCAAATGACAAATGTGTAACACATTTCCATACAGCCCACTGGACACGAAGCTTCCTTTTCAGAAGCAGCCCAGCAGTGCTGTCTGTGGAAGTAACATGGTCGGAGTCACAATGGAGATAATGCATATCTGCTGACCTCACAAGACCCAAACATAGTGAAAGTTTTAAAACATGAGGAGAATAAGTCTTAGGTGACTTCCCTGCTTAGTTTAGCAGAAGCATATCAACATCAAGTGGGAATGGAAATCAAACCAGAAGAAGATAAAATTCAGGCAGCAACTGAATGTGCCAAAAAACAAAAGAAAGAATATAAGGTGAAGGACCAGATGAGAAGGCAAGAAATGTGGAAAATGTGTAAGTATAGTTGTAAGTATAGAAAACTCTTGGCACAACCCCATATTGATCCGGACCAAACGCAGGAATGTCTAAGGAGAGGTGAATTTAAACCAAAAGATGAAAGGTTAATGTTGGCGGCCCATGATAGTGGACTATATACACATTGATTTACAAAGTCCATTGAACATGTGAGAGAAACAGACAAATGTAGGTTTTGTAAAACAGAATTGGAAACAGCTGCACATCTTGTTGTTAGTTATGGTATACTAATGGCAGAAGGACTATATACTGAAAGGTAGAATAATGTGGCAAGTCTATTGCATTGGGGATTGTGCAAACATTATAATACTGAAGGAGATGAAAAACACAGGAAACATGAGCCACAAAGCATCATAAAAAATGATGAGGTTTATATCACATAGTATCATTTATTACCAACAGTTCGAAAATTAGATGCAAGAAAACCAGCCATAGTAGCCCATGAAAAGAAGACAAAAGATGCATTGATCATTGAAATTGCTACACCCAGTAACTATTGTGTCTTATGTACAGAGAGACACAAAGTCATAAAATACTAGGATTTGCAGGCAGAAACAAGGGCAATGTGGAAGAAGGATAGCCAGAGAGCTCCAATAGTATTAGGAGCAACAGGTCTTATAAAAAAAAATTACGATTGTACTTGGATACGTTACTGATACATGTAACTCCATATGAATTGCAGAAGGAGTCATTGCTGGGCACATTGCGGGTACTGCAAAGAGCACTTCTGCCTTACATCAAAATCAAAGACTGAAAGAATACTAATTTCATGAACTTTAATCATACTTTGACTTAGGAATAGGATCCATTGCCATCATGGTATTAGAAAACCCCAAAACTTGGAGAAATTAAAAAAAGAGATAAACGCAGGTTGAGGGAATCAAACTCTATATTACAAGAATCAGATCTTTAACAGTTCATAGCCTTACTCATCTTCACTAAATGCTTTGCAAACTGTTGTAGCCCAAACACAGTAAATTTCACACCCGTGTGCCTGTAAAAAACAAGAAAAATTAACACATTTATTCACAGTTGAAATATTAACATTAAACTCACAGACTTCATGGTGTCCAATTTATTCACAGCTAAATAATAAACGTACTGGCAGCAATCAACAAAACAAGGAAACCAAGGATCACAATCAAATAGCACGGCTAACATGATGCCCCTGTTTACCACAAACATTTCCTTCCTTTACAGTATAACCATACCATTGAGGAACCTAGCCCAAATTTCCAGTTGCCCTTAAGCAATGTTTGGTAAAGTGACATGTTCAAGCACAAGGCATAAATATGTGGCAAAGTTAGAGATATTTTACAAAACTGGACAGATAAGAAGATACTACCATAAATCACTTAATAGTTAGCAGAACAACAGGTTTTGCATCAAGATGCACTTTGTGATCCTCATAAACTTTGAAACTCTGACTGACTGTATGTAATTCTGAGTGATTTAACAACCCCCCCAAAGTATATATATATATATATATATATATATATATATATATATATATGTATATATATATATATATATATATATATATATATATATATATATATATATATATATATATATATATATATATATATATATTATGGAGTTCTAGCACTTGGTGTTGGGGATTAAGACTCCAAGACTGTAGTTAAAGGATTTGGTTCTTTCTATCTCCATTTGTCCACTGTATCACTCTGAGCAAGCTATTTAATCAGACCAAAACAATAACTGGTACACTACACACACACACACACACACACACACACACACACACACACACACACACACACACACACACGTGAAAATCATGAGATACAACATACCTGATGCTCCGTGTCCATTTTCAATGTGGTGGGGAATACAATGCACAATCCAAAGAGGCAAACATCAAATCAGGGAGGTGCTCAGGAAATGCAGATACTTACTGTAACTCTTCCACTGATTCAAAGCAGCTCCAACAAATAATACAAGACATACTGATGCTCTGTCTCCACATTGAAAAACTGTAATACAAAACAGACAGCACTTGAAGTAATAATTCAAGGCAACCCAGGTTTAGGTTGGTTTTGTTACTGTGTACTTCGGTTTCCCATACTGTGCTACTTCCTGTACTGTGAAGCAAATCAGCCCTGGCAAAGAGACTTTAATTTTCACTCATGCCATTTGCACTCTGCATGACCTGCAGAATAATTTATTTTCTTGGATGGATATGGTCCACCCCAAAAAAAGTTTGGGCCCTGGGTGACAGCCCGTTTCACCCCTGTTATAATTTGACACTGAGTTAGTTCAAATGTTCATCAATGTACATGATAATATTTTTTATTTCTTACTTATTACCACATATATTCGGAAAGTGAAGTTAGCATACATGTGTGTTACCATTTCGTAATGTATATTGTTTTAAATGCCTGAACAACATAAGTTATTCTCATGCCTATGCCTTTGTTTGCCCTTAAATATCGACTAAGAAAATATTCACAAATAACTTGCAGATTACTGATAAAAAGTTTGTTTGACATGGGGCACCAGTTACTTATTCTTACGTCTGTAAATATGCATGTTTTTAACATATCCATGTATCGATTAATACATTTTGTTAATTTCTTATGTGATCCTATTCACCCAGGCTGGGCGTGCAAATGGTTCACAGAGATTAGTGCACTACAAAGGTAAACAAATAAAATAAATAAATAAATGAGTACACTGAAAATTAAAAATATGTTACTGTGCTTTATATATTCACCTTCAGTACATGGAAGCAGGCACCATTGTTTAAAATATTTGCAAGCAAGTATAAAGTTGTAGTTTTAAAAGAAATCAATAAAAAACACAAATAGCCATATCATAAAAACAGAAACAGCAGTATGAGGTGGGGTTCATAAATATAATACTATAAAAGTAAAATAAAATAGAAAAACGACAACAGGCAGGAACCAAGAAACCTCTCTTTAATCACTCTCCAGGGCTTTGGCAAAGGCTTCAAGGAGTACAAACTAACAAAAGTACGACAAAATAAAAAGAAGAGAGCCCTGTGGTTAAACATTTTATGTTATGTCATAATTTGAATCCTGAAGGTTTAAAAGCTACTATTTTAGAGAAGTTCCAACTGGCTTTTATTCTGAATATTTGTATAAAAAGAAGTTACTTTATAAGGAAAGTATTTTTATCTTAAAATATGACACTTCTCCTCGGGACTTAACCTGGAGTGTAATTGGAGATTAATTTAATATGTAATTGGATGATTATTTAATTGTGATGTGCATTTAACTGAATGTGTACTTTTGTTAGTTTGTACTCCTTGAAGGCTTTGCTGAAGTGCCGGAGAGTGATTAAAGTCAGGTTTCCTAGTTCCTGCCTATTGGGACTCATAAGTATGTTTATTATCAACTGAGACACATCTGGCTTATAAAAAAATGTCTTCTGCTTCTTATTGACCTGCTCATCTCATCAGCTGTTCAGGCTCCATGTTTATTGTAAGCATCATTTCTTGCTAAATGATGCATGTTTTTAAAGTGTGAGTATAAATGACTCGTATAATTCTTCTGAAATGAGTCATTTATTGCCACTGCAAGAAATCTATCTGCTGCCCAAACAAAACAATGAATTGGATAGTGGCAATTACCAAAAATCCATGTGTGAGTGAATATTAGTAATGATACCTGGCATGAGGAAAAGAGGGGTAGCTCAGATGACAGCATGCTTATATTTGAGGGCATATAATCTGAAGACTGGGAGTTCTCTTATCACATTCCAGAATGTTGGTCATTCCTGATAGGTGGAAGTAAAGATGCTATACTGTACTGCTGAACTCGGGAACTTCACATTACAGGGCAGGCTGGCATATGTTTTGCTCATGCTTTACACTTGTAATTTATGTAATATTTGCAAGCATGCTGTCAAGGAAGGACAGCTGAAGGAAGATGGGTGGCATCCAGACTACTAAAGGTCAATACTTCAGGTCAAGCATGAGAGGACAGCTTTTCAGACAGGGCTGTGGTGCTAAGTTTATTTTGCAAAAGATAAGACATTTTATCAGTAGTTTGTAAAATTTGACTATGCCACCAGTGAGGGTGCCTGCATGCAAGCCAGCTTTGTGTGTGCACATGTGTCTGTGTGTGTGTGTATGTGCACGTGTGCATTTGTTGTGTGCATTCACGTGTGTCTCCCCAAGATTTGGCAGCCAAAGGGCAGAATGTTGCCTCAGGCAAATCACTCCCTTGCTATACTTCTCACCTCCATCTTTGTGAAATTGCTGGAATATTAAAGAACATGATGTATATGTGACAGTGCTACAGTTTTTTTTTTTTTTTGAAAATTTAGCATATAAGATGTAAGTGTAAGTGAGCCTTACAATGGTAATAAGTGTAGTAATGACATTATGAAGAATAAGTTTTCCTGTAATATGTAGGCACACTACTGTTAACTTGCATGCTTAATTATTATAGCATTACACATACACACACACACACACACACACACACACACACACACACACACACACACACACACACACATGAGAGCAGATATAATAACTGAAGCTCCCTGATGTCTATATTTGTTTTATTGACATTCTTTGGTCAACAGAACAAATGGTTGACAGGTGTGCAAGATCAACAACTCATGTGGTCAGGGAATTTGCCCTTTCCCAGTGATTATGCAGTCTCGGCGTTAGTATATATAATTTGCAGCAGGTATAGCAGTGCAGGCCACCACATGGGGGATAAAGGGAAGCATGCCTCCTTACAAAAAACAATGTTTTTCCTTGTTCATTTTAATTTTGCATGTGCCTAGGTGTGAAGGCTAAGAAAAGGGATGCACCATTGCCCATTCTTACTAATGTGTACTAATCCTAACCTTGAACCCACCCCTAACCCCAATCAAGCATGATACATTACAAAAGCTCTTTTTGAAATACTACCACTGTCAGAAAAATTTGGTCTGAATGTAGTGTTAGAGTTTGTTTAGGGGCAGCAAATTGCAATCTTTGTTATTTTCTATTTTTTATTTTTGTTGTTTTTTTTTTAAACAAAATAATTGGTTTTATATGTTTCAATGCTTTATACACACACACACACACACACACACACACACACACACACACACACACACACACACACACACACACACACACACACACACACACACACACACACACACACACACACACATATATATCTGTGTATATATATATATATATATATATATATATATATATATATATATATATATATACATACATGGGTCTACGTTGTTAAATCAAAAGTACGGTTCATCGAACCATACTTTGTCAAACTCACTTCTGTGAAAGTGAATGCCATCGAAAATGCACTTTCGCAGAATAAAAAACTAACAACTAAATAAAAAAAAATAACACACTACACAGTATTATGCATAGGGCTGCACCCCCCCACTTTAATATTCTCACTCTGAGATCGCACTGCAGTGGGGAAAAGGGAATATTTCCTTATCCCCACTGTACTACGATCTCAACAAGTGTTTCCTTAATTGTACATCAACAGTATACATTGATGTACAACTAATGCTACATGCAAATGGCATTTTTTTATGTTGTTTTCTTTAGCGAAAGTGTAATTTCGACAAAGTACAGTTTGATGAACCGTACTGTTGACAAAACAAATAGGACCCATATAGATAGATAGATATACAGATATACAAATATATAGATATATAGAGAGAGTAAGAGACAGAGGGAAGGAGTCCTACATTATCCCGCTGTTATGCCAAAATTAACAGATGGCTACTGACTTAGCAAACTGATAAGTATATGTGCATAATTGGCCTTTTGCATGGTTGTCACCTTTTCAGATGCCCAACATAGGACACAAAGGGTCTGAACAGCCAAACACCACTTTTGGTATGGCCAAGACTGTGCTGTACTGTAACAGCTCTGAAGAAAATAACTAAAATAGGGGTGGGGGTTGCTAGGCCACAAGCAGCCATGGGATTTTAGATGTTCTGTAATACCTTTTAGACATTTTCCCCAAACTTCTGAAGAAATGAAAGGCATGAGCAGAAATCATAAGTTAGGAAAGAAATTCACGGGTGTTCTTTCTTTCAAGGAAGAAATAAGTTGTGTTCAATACATGAAACTGAAACCTGTTCCCAATAAACTGAGAAAACATATGCTTGCTAGAATGCAACATCTGGGAGCATAAAAGTACAAAGAAAGGACAGGTGATATATTGCAGTGGCCAGGAATATATCTGATAACAATCCAAAGGAAATATGACAGCACACCCGGTACCATACTATGCTTATAGTAGAGTGGTCACAGATTTGTTTCATTTCAAAGAAAACTCACTATCACATTTGTAGATTATTACTCCAAGTTCCCTGAAATAAACTGACAGCCACAGCATGTGCAAATGTGATTAGTGCATTAACATTCAATACAGGAGATAGCTGTTGTTTTCATATCTGACAATGATCCATAGTACAATGGTCAGGATTTTGGAACATTTCTGTACCAGTGGTTCATAGGTAGGTACTAAGCTATCAGCCCGAGGGCCTATGTAAGCCTAGCCAACAAGGTTCCCTGGCTTACGCCACCCAATAAAGTTATTTTCCTGTGCCACTGTTGAGCAGAGACACAGAAGTGATCCCTGGGGTGTATTTCCTATTTCCCATCCACTCATCAAGATTTTTCTTGAAGAGTGCTAATGAAGAACTTTGCTTGACATAGATGGGTAGCCTGTTCCAAAGTATGGGAAGTCTCTGGGACAGGAATCTATCCCTCCAGCATGTCCTGTTTATTGTGGTGACAAGGTTTAGGTCCCTAGACTGTGTAGCTCAGAGGGATTGGGATTTCTTTAAGTGTAGCATGTCCAACAGCTCTGGGTTTGACATAGCTTTATATGCTAGGCAGAGATCACCTCAGAGTAGGCGATATGTTACGGAGTAAAGCTGGAGTTTTTTGAGATGGTCAATGTAGGGAATCTGTTTGAGGCCACTAATCCTCTTTGTGAGGTACTTCTGTGGCCTTTCCAGCTGCTGCAGATGTCTTGTGAGGTACATTCCAAAAGGGGCATTGTACTTTATAATGGGTCTAATGAGTGTCGAGTAGAGGGGAAGAATTACCTCTTTTTTCCTGGATGAGAACCCTTTTATGATGAGGTGTGCCACGTAGAAGGACTTCCTGACTACTGTGGCAATGCGACTATCAAAGGACAGACTACTGTCCACCTGGGTTCCAAGGTCTCTTATCACACATTCAGTGTTAAGTAGACTGCTGTCTATGTAGTAGTTCATGGGTACAGAGTTTTTACCAAAGGGGATGACAATGCACTTTTTGGCATTGAGCTTGAGGCCATGGCTCTGACACCAGGCATCTGTCTCAGCGAGGCCCTTCTGTAGGATTTCCACATCATTTGGGGACTCGACTATGGCTCCTAGTTTGCAGTCATCTGTGAACTTCATTAGCCAGAGGTCTTCTGTGTTAGCCTGTACTTCAGAGAAGTAGATACCAAACAGGAGAGGACCCAGGACTGAACCCTGTGGTACTCCACTTGTCACTGGTTTGAGGTCAGATTTGGAGTGTGCAACATTTACAGTGTGGGTTATGTCAGTGAGACAGTTGACAACCCATCTTGTGATGTAGGGATTTATACCTAGTTTAGTGAGTTTAGCTATAATTCCAGAATGGGAGATGGTGTGAAAAGCCTTGGTGAGGTCAAGATAGGCTGTGTGAACCACCTTACCCTCATCTACGGCTTTGGTGACTACCTCAAAGAAGTCGATTAGGTTCAGGAGGCATGATCTGCCTTTCACAAACCCGAACTGGGTGGGATGCAGAGTTTGTAGGTTACCAATGTCTTTGTTTATGAGTTCCATGATGATACGTTCCATGGCCTTGCAGACCAGGCTCATCAAGCTAATAAGGTGATAGTTCTCGGGATCAGTGGTGGCTCCCCCTTTGTGGAGTGGGAAAACTGTTGCTGTACACCATTCAGTGGGCAGAAAGCCTGATGTGAGGCTATGATTGAACATGGTGCTTAGGTGGGGAGCCAGTTTGTTCTGAAGTGTGTGTAAAATGCAGCCTGGGATGTTGTCCGGTCCCATGGATGCTGTGTTTTTCGCTTTAGAGTGTGCAGCTTTTACCTGCGTACTTGTGATTACAGGGACTCTGCATTCTTCCTGTATAGATATGGGCCCTTTAGGGGGTGGAGGGGTAAAGTTAGCACTGATCCTATCTGCCAGGATGTTGGCAATATCAGTTGGTTCTGTAATTTTCATGCCGTTGTGCTGTAACTCAGAACAGATCTGCGTGTTGCCATTGAGATTCTTGACATAGCTATAGAATGCTTTGTGGTTGTCCTTAGAATCAGTGGCGATTTTGTTTTCATAGCTAGCTTTGGAGGATCTTATAAGGGCTCTCATCTTCTTACTGAGGCTGACCAAGGAGCTCCTCCACTCATGGGATTTTACTCTCTTTTGCAACAATTTCTTCCTTCTGTTGTACAGTTTGTTTATGCCAGGGGACCACCAGATTGGCTTCCTGTTTTTGGAGGATAGTGTCTTGGTTCTGTTTGGGATAGCACGATCCATGCTCTTGTGTAAGTGCTTATAGAGTGCATTTGTGTAGGATTCAGCAATCGTAACTGTATTGTCCATCTGCATGGGTGTCATGAAGTTCACCATTTCTGTCTTAAGAAGCATGAAGTTGGCTTTGGAGAAATTTTTTATCATGGTTTCCTTAATGGTGGGTAGGGGCGGGATGTGGATATCAAGGGTGATTAGCTTATGGTCGGATCTGACCAATAAGGAGTTGACTTCAAGTGTGGAACACCAGTTACCCATGTTGGTAATGACTAGGTATAGGATATTGCTGCCCCTGGTGGGGATGTGGATAAGTTGATCCAGGGCATTGGAGTTTATGAATTCCAGAAAGCATTGTGTGAAGGAGTTGGTACATGAGTAGTTTTCCCAGTTAATGTTGGGGTACTTGAAATTGTTCATTATTAGGGTGTTTGGTTGAACCCTAATATTTTCCAGTACATCAAGAAAAGAGGAGTGGGAATCCTGGGGTATGGTGGGGGATCTGTAGCAAGCTACAGTTTGGATTGCAGTTTTGCCCAGAGTTAGTTGCACTTGGATAACCTTGGATGCATTATGCTGAGCAATTAGTCTGAAGGTGTGGATATCCTTAATGAATATGGACACACCTCTGTGTTTGGTGTTCTGGTCCAGGTTACATGGCCGAAAAGTGTGGTATGAGTTATAGCCTGGTAGTGCAGGGGTGCTCTCTGGAGCCTTGAACCAGGTCTCAGTCACTGCACAGATATCAATGTTCTCCATTTTAAGGAATGCCTCCAGTGAGTGGTAATCAAAACATACATCATCCAGTCCACACTACATAGTTTAAAGGACAAGTGGAGAGAAGCATAAGGATTGTTATCTTATAATTTTGAAATACAGCAAATATTCCATTACAAAGACTTCCCCCAGGATTCAACAACAAAAAATTACATGCAGGAACAGTGTAGCCGTTCCTGCATGGAATATGGAGCATGGATCCAAGAACATGATGTTTTGACGTGCATGAGTGGACCTACGCTGTTCCTACACGTAAAGCTATGCAGTATGCTACTCAGCTCATTTGCTGGTGAAAAACATGCAAATGAGCTGATGTAGCAATCCAGGAAGTAGGCAGGTCTCCATGCAGGGACAATGAAAGGTGCAGAAATGTATTCGGTTACTAACCTAACACATTTCTGCAAAAAAGAAAACGGAGCCATGGCAGCTCCAATAAAGGCATGTATTAAAGTGGTTGGCCATTACAATGGCCAAATATATGGCCATTAGCATAGGCAAGTGTTTAATTTTAATAAAAATAAATGTTTTTTTTTTGCTGATCTTGGTCGTTTAAGCATAGGGCAGCACCATGCAAATGGGAGGGTAGGGAAAATAAAAAAAATGTGAAAAGCCCATTATAGATAAAAGCTGCATTTTTCCATTATAGTCAATGGTAAGCAGACTCAAAACAATGGCAGGGAACAGTGGTTGTGAAGAGGATGTAGTGCAGTAACTATGGAGTAAGGCAGTGGGGTATGTTAATAAGGGGACTTATACTGAATCACAAAATTCTTCTACGTGTCACACTGCACCTAACCATGTAGGTGCTCTAACACCAATGTGTAGACAGGAGGAGCAACTAACATGAAAAGGATGTGTGTCATGCTTCCTGTATGCACATTGGCACTTTGATGGCCGGGTTTGTACTTAGCTAAGCACAGCTAAGCAAGGTGGTGTGTCTGAGGCTGTATTGTCTTATTCCATGAACTGCGGAGCATGTTCGCGGCCAGGGGAGGGCCATTTTTTGCACCAGCTAAACGGGTCTGGGTGACACGCTGGGGATTAAACAGGAAGGACATAAGAAAAGTAAAAGGAAATATCAGAACAAGGGAAATGCAGTACAAACAGCAATATGGGATACTGCAACACACAGTGAGCCATTGAAAGCACTCAATAATATAGCTGGCAGGTGGCTGCATGGATGAAAATGGGAGGAGATGTAAAAAAAAATTAAAGGGCAACAGCACAATAAAGGAGAAATGAAGTAGAAATCACTAATATGGGACTCTTGCAACTTACAGTGGGTCAGGCAAAGCACATAATAATACAGCTGGCAGGTGGCTACATAGCTGAAAGTGAGAGGAGATGTAAGTAAAAAATAATTAAAAAAAGGCAACAGCAGAATAAAGGCAATCATGCACAAATTACCAGTAATGCCTCTAACATTCACAGTGGCCAAATGAAAGCCATGAGTAATATAGGTGGCAGCTGGAATGTATCATAGTCAGCCAGTCATACAGGCACCATCTGCAGCACAACAGTATAAAGTTTGGAAGCACCTTACTGTCTGTTTTTTCCTACAAACTCTGCACCATTGGTGTATACATGCGAGGGAATTTTAGCTGGAAAAATGTTTGGGGCTGCCATTGTTTTGATACATCAGTATGCGCTAGAGGCTGAGGGAGGAGAGGACGATAATGCTGACAACCACCACAGACCAAGGAGGAGGAGAAGAGTGTTCAGACCAAGGATAACTTACCAGGGGCTACATGATCTGGAGATAGTAGAGCACTACGGGGTGGACAGAGAAATACTTCAACAACTCACTGAGCTGTGCCGGCCTCAACTCAGAGATACAACCAATGGAGGGGACACCATCCCAGTGGATACCAAGGTATGTGTAGCCTTAAGAATTCTAGCTATAGGCACTTTCCAAAGACCTGCTGGGGACATGATGTTGGTCTCACAGGCATCTGCATCCAGGGTACTCCACCAATTCCTAGATGCCATGCCACCACATGCCGGTTAGCACATTTACTTCCCCAACACCTGTGAGGAGAGGACCAGCAATATGTGTTTCTTCCACTGTGTAGCAGAATACCCAGAGGTACTGGGTGCCATAGACTGCATACACATCCACATCAAAGCATCACCTGGTGAACTGGGCAGGGTCTACATAAACCGCAAGGGCTTCCCCTCCATCAACTGCCAAGTCATGTGCAATGCCCAGGTCATTAACATGAATGTGTGTGCTGACATCCTTGAAAGCTATCATGACTCCCACATCAGGCATTTGTCACAGCTGTACCAGGCATTTGCCAGTGGGGTCATCCCATATGGCCATCTGGTGGGGGATGCTGGCTATGCACTTGAGCCATGGATGATGACACCCATCAGAAATGCATACACACCCACACAAGAATGCCATAATGAGGCATACACACAAACCATTATGATTTTCTCAGTGATTACTCCCCTACATTTCTTCTAAGGAAATGCATTCACTCCCCCTGTAATGTAATTTTCAAACACATACACAACAAAAGAAAATGTTCCCCTGCCATCTTAAATTCCCTACTTTAAAACTGCAACTGGTTACCTTTAAAATCACTCTACCTAGACCAAGCTGTACAATATTTTAATGATACCTTCCTCAACATCTTTAATATCCTCACTGCAAGAAGAAAATTTCACTCCAAAGCTAAAAACCTATCTTGGATAACCAAAGATGCTAAATCTCTTTTTAAACAAAAGAATAGAGCCTGGACTACTTATCAAACCTCCAAAACCTCAGAAAACCACACCTCTTACAAACAACTAGGAAACCTAACTAAGAAGCAAATATTGTCTGACAAAAAAATCTTATTTTCTAGCTTGTCAGCAAAAACACATAAATAGCCCACAAAAATTTTGGCAAAACCTCCTCAACCCTGGCAAAAACCTCTACCCCTGCACCATCTACAACAAATAACACTGCACATATAGCATCCCAATTTAACTTTCATTTCTTCACTACTTTCACCTCACTTTTAAACAACAATAAATATAACCAACCCCTTACAGTGCCTACCCCTAACTCTAAACCAACTACTTCTCTTTTAAACCCATACAAACCACTTATATCAAAAAACTCGTATCAAAATTAAAACCTACCTGTATAGCAGCTGACCAACTCCCTAATGACTTCTTAAAAACTGCTGCAAGCTCCATTGACTATCCTGTATCTATCCTAATCAATCATTCCATCACAGAACAATATGTCCCCATATTATGGAAAATATCCCATATCAACCCCCTCCACAAGGGAAGCCCATCTAAAGATCTCTCTAATTATCCGCCCATTGCCATTCTCTCAACCCCTAGCCAAAATCTTAGAAAATGTATCCGTAAGCAGCTTCTAGACTACCTCACTACAAATAACCTCTTATCTAGTTCACAGCACAGCTTCCGTCCAAAACACAGTACCTCCACAGCCTTCATAAGTTTCACTATGTCAATGCCCTCAAAAACAATGGACAACTAGTCTCTACTATATTCCTTGATATGTCCAAAGCTTTTGATATGGTATCACAGCAACTACGACTCAACACTCTAGCCTCCTTCAACCTCAACTCTAGAGCTCTCAACTGGTTCTTTAGCTACCTTACTACTCAACAACAGGCAACTAAATGGGATAATAAATTCTCCACACTCCTTCCAGTCTCTTTTGGGAGTCCTCAGGATTCCATCCTTGGCCTTCTCTTTTTTATCATATTCACAAATAGTCTAAACACTGCCACTACATCTGCTTCTATTATTCAATATGCTGATTATGCTACTTTTATTTGCTCTGCTCCCACACCCCAAGAACTCCAAGATAAACTGCAAAAGTCATTTCTAGATATTGAAAATTACCGAAATGAACCTCAACTCATCTTAAACCCAAACAAAAGAAAATTAATGATCTCTAACAGAAAATCCAAACCAAACCACCTCCTCTCTCCATCTACTCCACTAATGGCACTATAATAGAACCAGTTAACCAAACAAAACTTCTTGGTGTCATGATAGACAACAACCTAACATTCAATAAGCATATATCACTCACAATAAAGTTCACATTAAACCTTACCTTACTCAAAATGCCAGACTAGCCACAGCCAGATCTCACCTTCTATATACTCTTCTCTACTGTTCTCAACCTTTCACTAATCTGCAACAAGTCTGATTTACATCTACTTGATTCCTGCTATAACAAAATAGCAAATTTTGCTGCTAATATACCCAACAGGACCCATCATTGCCTTGCTCTACAAACATTACACTGGCTTGAATTTCCCAATCTGTTATTGCTCAATCAGCTTGCCATTGTCCACTCCATTATCCACAAACCTGAAAACTGCCCTGCACTCTCCAACCTAGTGGAACTAAATATTAACCCCCCGGACCCTTAGATCATCCGATAAACTTATATTCAACGTTACAAAGTCCCATAATTACTTTGGTGACTCTCTTCTCCTTCAAAGTAGCCAAACAGTGGATCCTGTTACCCCAGAATATCTTAAAAACACACAGATCTTCATAGCTTCAAAAAACTCCTAAAGGAATACCTTACTCAACAATGGCTATGCTCCTGTAATACTCCTGGCTAGTTTCTCATGCCTTTGATCAAAATTTTTCTATCTTCTTGTCTTACTTCTACCAAATGAAAATACCAGAATGTTTTTTTAGTTATATATCTAATGAGTTTCATATTACTGTCTGTAATAAGGCTTAAGAAATGTAATGTTTTCTGTTTTATTCACCTTTTTGTAAATTGTGATTGTTGGCAACTGTCAAACTTTTTTGTATATTGTTTGTAAATCTTTTAAACATTTTTGTAATCTTTTTGTATTATTGTTATGAAGCTGATCTCCTCTGGTCTCTGCTGAAAATGGGCTATTTGCCCAGCCGGACTCTACTTAGTTAACAAATGTAAAATAAATAATAAATAAATTATAGAATGTGCACTTGAGATGCTCAAGTCATGGTTCTGCTGCCTTGACATATCTGGTGGAACCTTGCAGTACTCTTCAGCCACATGTGCACACATGTTCATAGTATGTGCCATGCTACACAGTATGATCCTGTGGAAACAGCTGCAGCAGGAACAGCATGAGGAAGGGCCACACAGCCCACCACCATTGCCAAGGTCCCCACAGGCACAAAGGGACTCACAGGAGGAGGCTCCTGAGCCTGCTCCCATAGGCAGATGGAGGCCTGCCCAGTATGCTCAGGCCTTGGCAAAGAGGCAATGCATAGCACACACACTGACACTGTAGGGACCCCAGGGAATATCACCTCTTTCTGACCCGCAAACACAGTAAAATGGATGACACACACATCACATTACCTGTAACTTACCATGTATAGGCAGTGTACTGTGTGTATACAACATATGCACTGCCCTCATCATTGTCACAAGCACAAAGTAAGTCAGTCATCCTAACAATAAATGAATGCAATAGTATGCTCTGTTAGCATATCTGTGGTAATGCTGCATGCATGCAAGGGAATGGAGTGGCCTACTGGGAATAGCAGCACACAACTGACAGCTATGTGGGCCACCAGGAAATGTCTGGTCAAAACTGTCCTCCACACACTATTCGATAGTACCCAAGGTGGCAAATCCCACTGCAGTATAGGTGTGGGGACAACTAAGTGGGGGGGGTCATAGGTCACAGGCATGGATGTCAGGGCGGGTGTCCCATAACCACCCCTCACACCCACACAGCAAATCAGCTGTAGAAAACCACAGAGAAATGTCTGGTAAAGGCACACAAATGGCGACAATGTTGAACTAACCCCCTACAGATTCACAGAGTGATAGCACAGCAGGACCTGCAGTTGCAGTAAGGCTATGAAGAGTAAGAAGTCATAAACTCAAATGTATGCCAGTGCAATCTGACCTTGGCTCTTTAATGATATGCCTCCAGTTCCCAAGACAGGGCACAATAGTATGGTAAATGGAACCAAAATGTAAAGCAAATACCAGCACAGTCTGTGCAAATGTGTACAGTGGACAGATGTGGTCCCCGCATATACCCACACAAATGCAGTAACATATATGTCTGCATAGAAATAGCAGCATAGCACACATTGGCAGGGCTGTACCAATACGCATGAAAACATGTTGCCTGTAGACAATATGCAGGGGTCAATGAGCTATGTGTACATGTGGTTAATACTGTCTGGATCTGGCCAGCATATTCTGCTGGCAGTCATCTTGTAGTGCCCTAGATACAGTGCTGCCTTTGACAGGGCCATGTGCAGATAACTGCAGTGTTAACTGTTATGCATGTCAGTGACACCCACTGCTCTGCCACTGACATACCTGAAAGTCACAGTACTATGTGGAATATACTACACATATCACTGACATCTTGAAGGATGTGTTGCAGAGGATCCAAGGCTTTTGTGAATATAAGTGCTTTTTGATACTGCTGCCAGTGATCATTCTCAATAATCCTTGTTCTTATGTTTGCTTTTACATATAATGGACATGCCTGCACAGTTGAATGCACTCTCTACCCACACCCATAACTGTCTGGACAAGGGCAGAAATAAAAGTGGAATAAAGGCAAAATGATAAGCATGTGCTGTAAATATCACCCTTACATACTGAGAAAGTTGGTGGGGTGAGGGGTTTGCAGTAGTGGGAATTGTCTGGAGGTTATGTATTTGGAAACAGTAATATCTGTCATTATTTTGTAACATCACTCTTGAATTATATATAACTAACTTGCCATAAAAACACAAGTTTACATATAAAGGATGAAACCTCTAGCCAAACACATGGACAACCTGCCAAAAAAATGTACAGGTGAGAGATATGCCCATACAAGGATATGACATCTCAGGTTAGAAAGATACCACACAAGCAGGAGATCCCCAGCCAGTATATCACCAGTTTACTGGACTGTTTGCACAACCATATCATTACTAAACTGGCTGCAGCCACACCTCACAAATGCCCTTGTTGGGCAAGAATTTACATAGCTGCCCTCATAATATTGGTCTATGCATCATACAACTACTATTCCTCTGGTAAAGCACTGTGATGATCTGAGGATGTCTGGCACTAGGTAATGACACAATATATTGCAGTTTCTGACTACAGATATGTCAGAAAATGTCTGCTAAACAAAACAAGTACCCAGAGGAAAGTCCTGTGTACACCTGAGAGGTATGTCTGTAGCACACAAAACCCTGGACTGGAGTACACCTATCTCTAGAATGGAGTCCCACCCTAACTATAGAAGGTCACACTGGGCATGTTCCTACACTTAGAGAATGACAGGACATGTTGGAACCCACATTGGAAAATATGACTGCATTGTGTATATATGTCCTTGCATACAGACAGCTATGTACAACTCAACTGTTCCCACACACACACATATCATAGAGGATTACCTTCAGCTAGCTGTAGGTGGCCCATATGTGATATATCTGCATCTGTTGTGTGAGATGCATACACACATATATATATGGGCAACAGATAACATATGTCAAGCATACACACACATAGATGTGGGGAACTGAGAGACAGACAGTGATACAGAGAGAGACACAGGGGGACACCGAAAGAGTGAGTCACACACACAGATACCCTGAATCACATACAGTGATGTCCTGCTGTGGACAGTGGCATACAAGTAAACAATTGCACGTGCCAGCATAAAAGGTGAGCCCCATTGTGTAATAGTACTGAGGTTGAGTTTATAAAATCACATCACCTGCCTGTGTGTGTCTCCACAGATTCAAGTATTAGGAGACTCTTCCCATTCAGTACACTTCACTTTTTCCTACTTCACAAGATCTGCTGCTTTCATTCACCTTAGAAGTACCATTGGACATTGATCACCCATATAAGCTCTGTAGCATTTGCGATAACTGTGTAACACTATAGTGGAAAAAACTAGATAGGTAGTGGTTCTAATCTCAATACTGGCAATTGTGTGTGTGAGACAGCTGTGTATGTGAGAGTGAGGGTGTGTGTGTTTGTTTGTTTGTAGGTGAAACAGTTTTAGGCCATTCCAAACCAAAACACTTCCCAGTGCCCCACTTTATCAGTCCTGCTGATGTAATTCCCCTTATTGACACCTTTGGTCATGTTAGCTTAGTAAGCTCCATAGTGTGTGTGATAATGGTGTAACACAATAGTACAAATCACTAGTTAGACAGGGGTTTTAATCTCAGATCTGGCAAATAAGTGTGTGTGTGTGTGTGTGTGTGTGTGTGTGTGTGTGTGTGTGTGTGTGTGTGTGTGTGTGTGTTGTTAAGAAGAAGTATTTTAAGTCTCCCACCCACTGCCGTATCTTATCAGTCCTGCTGATGTCATTCCCCTTATCAACACCTTTGGCTAGTTGTCAGCTCAGTAAGCTCCGTAGTGTTTGCAATAACTGTGTAACACAATAGTACAAATCAGTAGCTAGACAGACACTTTAATTTCAGGTCTGGAAAATGAGTGTGTGTGTGTATGTTGGTAAGAAGATGTATTTTGATGATAAGTCTCCCACCTACTGCCCTACTTTATCAGTCCTGCTGATGTCATTCCCCTTATCAGCACCTTTGGCCAGTTGTCAGCCCAGTAAGCTCTGTAGCATGTGTGATAACTGCATAACACAATAGTAAAAATCACTAGCTAGACAGGAGTTCTAATCTCAGATCTGACAATTGTGTGTGTGTGTGTGTGTGTGTGTGTGTGTGTGTGTGTGTGTGTGTGTGTGTGTGTGTTGGTAAGAATAAGCATTTGATACGTCTCCCACCCCACTGCCCTACTTCATCAGTCCTGCTGATGTCATTCCCTTTATCAGAACCTTTGGCCAGTTGTCAGCCCAGTTATCTCTGTAGCAAGTACGATAACTGTGTAATACTGTAGTACAAATAACTACATAGGCAGGGGTTCTACTCTCAGATCTGATAAATGTGTGTGAAAGTTTGTATGTTTGTAGGAAGAAGTATTTTGATAAGTTTCCCACCCACTGGTATACTTTATTAGTACTGATGATGTCATTCCCCTTATCAACACCTGTTGGCAGTTGTCAGTCCAGTAAGCTCCATAGCATGTGTGATAACTGCGTAATGCTATAGTACAAATAACTAGATAGGCAGGGGTTCTACTCTCAGATCTAGCAAATTTGTGTGTGGGTATATAATCATGTGTATAACTGTGTATGTTTGTAGGAAAACAGATTTTGATAAGTTACCCACACACTGGCCTACTGTATCAGGCATGCTGATGTCACTCCCCATATAGGTTCATAGGTGTGTACTAGACTAATGGCCCTGGAGCCATTACAAGACTACCCCATAGAAGTGCCCTGCCATTGTGGCACCTGACGTTAATTCTCAGTGACCCCCATCAAGTAGAGCCACTGGAGTGATCCCTGGGATGAACATTATATTACCCATCCACTCATCAAGATATCTCTGGAACAGGGTCATCTAGGTGCTTTGCTTGACATGTATGGGAAATCTATTCCAGGGCATGTGCAGTCTCTGGGTGAGGAACCTGTCATTCCAGCATGTTGTGTTGATTGTGGCAATGAGGACAATGTGGTGCAGAGAGAATGAGATGTCTTTAGATGTAGCATTTATAAAAAAGCTGGGTCAGACATGGCTTTGTAAGTCAAGCAGAGATCACCTCTAAGTAGGTGATATGAGACTGTGAATAGCTGGAGTCTCTTGAGTTTGTCTGTGTAGGACATGCATTTAATGCTTAGGATCCTCAATATGAGCTACTTCTGTGGCCTCTCCAGCTGTTGCAGGTATCTAGTAAGGTACATGCCAAATGGGCCATTATACTTGATTGGTGCAATGAGGGAAGAGTACACAGAGTCAATGACCTCCTTCTTCCTGGATGCAAAACCCTTGGTAATGAGATGTTCCTCATAGAAGAATTTCCTGACCACAGCAGCAATGTTTTGGTTAAAGGAGAGGTTGCTGTCAACCTGTGGCCCCAGATCTCTTATAACACCTACGGTGTTCAGTGGGCTCCTATCAATGTGGTACTTAGTTGAAACTGAAATTTTACCAAAGCGGCTGATGATGCACTTTGTGGTGTTAAGCTTCAGGCCATGTTTCCCCACCAGTCAGTAGTCTGAGTAAGGCCTTTCTGTAGGATGTCTGAATCACTTGTGGAGTTAATGATGACCCCCAGCTTGCAGTTGTCTGTGAACTTGGTCATCCAGAGTTCCTTTGTGCTGGCCTGGACTCCTGAGAAGTACATGCTGAACAGAAGAGTACCCAGGACTGATCCCTGTGGGACTCCACTCGTGACTGGCTGGCAGTCTGACTTGAAGTCAACCAGCTTAAGCAGGCATGATCTACCTTTCACAGAGCCAAACTGCCTGGGGTCCAGAGTTAGGAGATTACCTATATGTTTGTCAATCAGATGCACTCCATAGCTATACATATCAGGCTCATCAGGCTAATGGGGTGATAATTCCCAGGGTCTGTAGTTGCTCCCCCTTTATGGAGAGGAATGACTGTAGCAGTGCACCATTTGGGAGGGACAAAGCCTAAGGTGAGGCTGTGTTGTCAAGCAAAGGTCCCATATGTTAGTAATCAACACAGGTCAAGGATGTTGCTTCCTCTACTGGGTGTCAGAATGAGCTGGTCCAGGACATTGGAACTGATGAATTCCAGGAAGTGTTGGTCCAGTGTATTGGTTCTTGAGTATCTCATCCAGTTGATAGGAGGGGTAGTTGAACTCGGGTCTATATCATAATCTTGAAGTCTGACAATATTGAATACGATATTGCCGACACGAGATTACCGAAAGCACACTACATCGAATGTTTAAATGAAAAATCTCCATAGGGGGAGATTTCCGTTTACTTCAATGTAGTGCATTCTCAGAGTTAGTATATTTAAATAGTGGGGTTGTGGGGTGTTTTTCTTTTCTTGTAAGGATATTTTTATTTAATTTCGATTGTTTAAGAGTTCGATGCATAAGGTTTGATCTTTATGCATTCGAACTTTTAAACAGTCGAGATTATAATATAGACCCAGTTGAACTTTTCTAGTATGAGAGTGTTGGGTTGGACCTTGATAGTTTTCAGGGAGTTGAGGAATGTGGATTGAGAGTCTAGGGACATGGATGTAAACCTATAGCAGGCTATGACCTGGATTGCACGATTACCCAATGTCAGTTTTACCTGACATATCTCAGATGCATTATGCTGGGATACTACTCTGGATGTGTGCATATCTGTTATTAATATGGAGACACCACTGCCTTTTTAGCTGTGATTTATGTTTTTGGGCTGACAGGTGTGGAATGAGTTATATGCTAGCAGTGCAAGGGTGCTGTCTTCTGCTGTCAACCAGGTCTCTGTTACAGCACAATTGTCAATGTTCTCCATTTTGAGGAGTGCTTCAAGTGGCTGTATCTTAAGATGTAGATGTCTAGTGTTGAGCAGCATGACCTTCAGATTGCATATATATATAGCTGTTACAGTGGTAATTTGATTTGGAACACTGCCTAAAAAGGCACTATAGGAGTGGCAAGACACTTAGCCAGTACCTGGAAACCCATGGGTGACAGATGCAGGCCATCTCTGACAAGCCAGTGCAGTCTGTCAATCATATCATTCCAACCAGGTAGATACTGGATCCCATGAGAGTGACAGCAGACACTTAAGCCAGTTTTTGAAGTCAGTCATTTGTTTGTACTGCAATATCATTCTGGGTGACAGTAGTATACTGCTCAGGGCTAGTGTCATACATGCCTGGTCTACATAATCTGAGAGCTACACCATGTCTCTTTTCATATAGTCCAAGGAGGTGCAACTAAGGTCATTCACACACATATGGACAATGACAGAGTGATACTTGTAGTTGTTGTGGAAGGACCGGACTGGGTATGTTATGTGTTGGATTCTGGCACCTGATAGGTGACTGTCACCTCCTCCATGTTCAACCTATTGAGTGGGATGTCTGTGTGCCTCAGTATTGATTCACCTATGATTACTGTAACAGGAAAGATGGTTGGCCTTTGGAGCTTAGGTTGAGGGGCACACTGTGTAGGTGAGATATGTGTCCTATGGTTTGTGCTGTGTTGTGGTGGTTGAGTGGGTGTCTGTCTTGGTGGTCTCCACTGTTTGGGTAAATGTCTATTGAGTGCCTCTGTGTAGGTGGGTGCGTGGTTATTGTTTGTACATCAGAGCTGTGATAGTGGGTGTTCTGGAGGGGTATGTGTTCCATGTGGTGTGTTGCAGATGTTGACCCTTCTCCTCTTGACCAGCTAGTCCAGTCTTTGCTGGAGAGTGCATATCTTCCAATTCGGTCATATAGGGGTATCTCTCACAAGTCTGAGTGTTGAGAGTTTAGTGGAGAGTGTTGTCTGTGTAAATGAGGCAGTTGCAACAGTGTCTCAGAATGCCTAAGTGCACAAGGTTAATGGGCAAAAGCACAGATAACTGCATTTTAATCATGCCAGGAGGGGTGGTCATAACTACTAAGTACTGGAGCTATTTCCATGAGGAATGACTACTGCTGATGGCTCTCAGGTGTGCTAGAATAATTGAAAAAAAAACTGTTGAAGTGCAAAGCTATTAGGCTATTTGAAGTGCAGGAGAGAAAGAACTAGCAAGATCTAAGGGGAAAACTGAAGGCAGACTTTCTAGCACCGGTAGCAGTTTACCTCAGCTGTGCAGTTATCAGCACCTTTGGCCAATTGTCAGCCCACTAACCTCTGTAGTGCATGCAATAACTGCATAACACTATAGTACAAATAACTAGATAAGTAGCAGTTCTAATCTCAATACTGACAAGTGTGCATGTGTGTGTGTTTGTGTGGGTATCATATACTGTGTGTTTTATACCATTTTGAGTTGTGCACCACCATGTAAACTTCCCATCACCCTACTTTACTAGGCCTGCTGATGTCATTCACCTTAGAAGTACCTTGGGAGAAGGTGAAAATGTGTAAGTTCTGTGGTGCATATAATAACTGCGTAACACTATAGTAGAAATAACTACGTAGGTAGGGGTTTTGATCTCACTACTGGCAACTGTTTGTGTGTGCGTGTCTGTGTGAGAATCATATATTTTGTATGTTTTACCATTTTGAGTTGTGTATCACCCTGTAAACTTCGCATCACCCTACTTTGCCAAGCTTGCTGATGTCATTCACCTTAGAAGTACCTTGGGACCAAGTGAAATCATGTAAGCTGTGTGCCGCATCTGATAACTGCATAATACTATAGTAGAAATAACTGGATAGGTAGGGGCTCTAATCTCACTACTGGCAACTGTTTGTGTGTGTCTGTGTTTGTGTGAGAATCATATACTGTGTGTGTTATACCATTTTGAGTTGTGTACCACCCTGTAAACTTCCCATCACCCTACTTTACTAGATCTGCTGATGTCATTCACCTTAGAAGTACCTTGTGACAACGTGAAATTGCATAACCTCTGTGGTGTGTCTGATAACTGGGTAACACTATAGTAGAAATGACTAGATAGATAGAGGTTCTAATCTCACTACTGGCAACTGTGTGTGCTTGTGTGAGAATCATATACTGTGTGTGTTATACCATTTTGAGTTGTGTACCACCCCCTAAACTTCCCATCACCCTACTTCACTAGGCCTGCTGATGTAATTTACCTTAGAAGTACCTTGGGACTGGATGAAGTTATGTAAGCTCTGTGGTGTGTATGATAATTGTGTAAAACAATAGTAAAAATAACTAGATAGAAAGGGGTTATAATCTCACTACTGGCAAGTGTGTGTGTGTGTGTGTGTGTGTGTGTGTGTGTGTGTGTGTGTGTGTGTGTGTGTGTGTGTGTGTGCGTGTGTCTTTGGATGAAGATCATATCCTGTTTGGCTGATACCATTTTGATTTATATAACCATCCACACCTGTTTACCACCTCCCAATGGTATTACCTTATACAGTGTAGTAACAGCATCTGCCTCACTTGCAGCATGTTAAACCATTGTGCAAGCCATACCAGTCCTCTGTACAGATGTCTATGGAATATCCAGATGTTTGCAACCTATATGTGGTCTGTGTCCCTTAACAATGCCCATGTATGTGATATTGTTGCCAAATTGGCCACAGTGAGTACAGTGACACACATGCCAGCATCAGACATCATACCTGACTGAAACATGATGCTGATACAACATCTGATATTCTATCACTTGTCCTGGCTTGTAGGAGCAATACATGACTCATCATCCTATTTCTAGTGGGTTATCACACCATCCATGAAGGCATTCAGAACATTACATGTTGTAAGAGGTAGTGTGTTATGTCCCATGCATATAATCTATGTGGGGCATGTCATGTGTATGTAGTAGTGCAGTACATCAAGGTGGACATGTAGGTTTACTAATCTGTCTATTGCCAACTGTGTTTATGTTACCGTGTGCACATCCCCTGTGTCAGTCCTTACTGTGTGTATGCAAAGGATATACCATTTTGTCTCCCTGTTCCACCCGGTGAACTCAGGAATACATACCACAAACCTGTCATGCACAGTATCATGCATGCCCTCATCAATGCATCAGGGGTGAGTGTATGGGAAAGAAATGACAGGGCCATCAGGTGTTGACAGGTAAATCTGTTGCAGTTAATGTAATGGCTACACCTATGAGGGACCTCCTGACAGTACTGCAGTAACCTGCTCTGTATGTATGAGGCTGTGGTACTATATAACACTAAGCTGACATGTCTGATTGCTACCTGTCTGTGACAAGGGGTATGTATGTAAAGTCACACTGTCTGACAACAGTGCCCCTCACACACTGTTGCATGCATACACACCTGGTTCACATACATATAAAGCCATACCTTGCCTATGACACAGTCAGTGTATTCCCACTCTGCCATGCTCCCTCTTGGGAATGCCTGCGGGGCCACAGCCTGCAGACACACAGACACCTGGAACACAAACAGAATGCAGCATATCAGACTACATTCAGTCAGTGGTACTAACAGCAATAATGCATCCGGGCTAATAAGGTAATACACCTGTATGTGTACCCATAACAAATGCACGCAGACAGTACCTTGCATAGTATTACATAGCTACACTGTACTATATTCACCCTGTGCATCAGAACCATATTACCATGTCCCTGCATCGATGGTATGGATGACAGGGCTGTGGCATAGGTATCATCATATGCACAGGGTGTGGGTTTACCAGAGGCCTAGGCTGGGCCATACAGTTGACATCATGTGTGTGTGTGTTTGGAGGGGTATCCAATAGATGGGCTGTGTAAAGTTGCTGCGTGTGTCTGGAGGTGACCTGCTTGTGATACAGATGTGTGTGGGTATGTATGCACACAGTCACACCATGTGGCTGCCCTACACAGGGTATGTCAGACATCTGCGGACTGTACATGGCAGGGTGTCCAGTTCACCATCTCTAGCCATGGATATGGGAACTGGTCCTGCCAGGGGTATCAGTGGCACCACCAGGCCCAAGTCCAGATGCAGTACTGCTTCCTGATGATGACTGCTGTCTGCTGGATCCATGTCCCTGATGGGACCAGACAGAACCATGTGCCCATGGCCTGCTCCAGTATGATGTGGACAGCAATTCCCCTCCGGTACTGCTGGTGTCAATGCCACAATGGGAGAGTGAAGGTGTATGTCCCCATAGACTCTCAGCTGTTGGTGCTGACCTATGTCCACATGGCCAATATGACAGGTGTAATCCCCAGAGGCCATTTTAGTACAACTGAGAGACACATAGACAATAAACAGGGAAAATGCAGACAACATAAACTGAAGAGCACATGCAACTGAGATGTGAACTGTTGTTTTTTTAGCACACACAGCCATGGTTCGAATCCTGCCAGTGGTAGTAATCTGCATACAGAATCATACCCCACAACTGTACAGATATGTCCAGAATGTCTATTAAAGTGGCCCATATCTATTGCCTATCAACCCTTCCCTCTGGGAAATCAGTGGGATGATCCCAGACGTATAGGCAGCAAACAAGAAATACAACTGATTGACACACATCTATGACAACAAACCTGGCACACTAGCAACTCCCCAATACCTTATGTGACTAAGAAGCCAGTACAGTAACAGAGTGAGATGTATGTGCATAACAGTAATGTGGAACCTGGTACTGTGTGTGGGAACATTCAGGTAGTGCTAATAAACATTCCTCCCACAGGTCTGTCAGATATCAACACTGTGCCCAGAAATACAAGAATGATAAGTGGTTGCTCTGAATAATGATGTATTACACATCACTGTCACCCACACAGTCCTACAACATATAACTGTCTAGGAAATCTGTATAAGAGTGTTGTTATACAAGGTCAGAATGCATAAGCACAGGGGATTAATAAAACAGAAAACAGATTGGAGATATACAGCAATATCAATATAGCAGGCACAACTGTGATGGACAGTGTTCAAGTTGTAGCAGACACAGCCATGATCTGAATCCTGGGAGTGGAATTAGACTGCATACAGAGTCATACCCCTCAACTGTACATATGAGGCCAGAATGTCCAGTATATATGCCCATATCTCCTGCCTGTCCTCCTGTCCCCCCCGGTAAGTCTGTGGGATGATCCCAGATGTGTAGCCAGCAAACGGAATACAAGTGATTGTCAACCATCATGAGAACACACCTGTCACTGTAGCAACCCCCAAAACTGTTAGGAGAGTAATATTGCAAGTATGTCCTATCTACACTCCCATGTTGTCAAGTTGTGACCAGAGTGTGTACAGTAACAGAGTGAGATGTATGTGTAGAATACTAATGTGTAATCTGGAACTTTGTGTGGCAACAGTCAGGTAGTGCTAACAAACATTGCTCCCATAGGTACGTTGGATACGAATACTGTGCTGAGAAATACAGACCAATATAACCTGCACTGGTACTGTCCATCCTGGTATTGTAGGGGATTGTGAGTGTTGCAGTTTCTCCAAATAATAAAGTATCACTGGTCACTGTCACCCACACTGTGCTACATAATATAACTGTGTAGGAAAGCATGTATATGTGTGTGTCAGGTCACTAAAGGTGGAAGAGGGCAATATTCTAGATATGTCCAAGCACACCAGCATGTGGTCAACACATGGCCAGAGTCTGTGCAGAAAGAGTCGGATAGCATAGTGCAAAACATCAACCCAGAATCCGGGCATATGTGTACAAATAGTCAGTATTAACAAACATTCCCTCCACACATATACCAGGTAAGAGGTGGATACTGCAGGTAAAACCGGTTTGTGTGTAATGATGATGACAGCCATATCACTGTCCAAAATAAGGCTATAGGGTAGTGTAGTAAGACTTGTAAGGTGCAGATAACAGCACTGACTGGGAAAGTAATATGAAATACAGGAATATATTACTTGTTAATTAACATCTGCCCCCACCTTATCTCCAACAGTAATCAATATACCTACCCCAACTGGTATGTAATGACTCTGATAATGTCCAATTGTTTGATAAATATTTTAATGGTTCCCATGCATGCGCCATATTGAATTATTCCAACATTGCTGGCATGGTGCCATCAACGTGCCTGCATGCTGTTCTTATTACCACTGTGGTCCCTTATATGCATGTGTTTTGTTTGCTATGCAACTGTTCCGTATCTGGTGTCCGGGTTAATGGGAATATCTATGCATGCTCTTATACCTAACCCTGGAATGTGTTGACTATTACTAACCCATATATGATGATGAAATCTAAACACTATAGCAAGCTTGGGAAGGCCAGTCCCAGTGGACCCACCTGTCCCACTTCAGCTGGCAGTGGCACCGGGCACCAGCATGCCTGGGGCCCAACCCCAGACCTCCCTGTCCATTGGTCCTGCAACACCTTTGGGTGGAACTGCCTCAGGGAATGGGGCTCTCCCCCCCGGGAGTGGGCATGGACAAGCACCTGTCACCCATCACCAGGTCAGGGTCGTGGTGTGTAGAGCAATCAATGAGCAGTTTGGTGATCTTCTACGCCAGCTCGAGGGCCATGTGTTGCGATAGAGAGTCAGCTTAGCTCTGTGGCTCAGCCCCCAGCACAGCCATCTTTGGGGCTGTGAAGGGGCAGTGGTGACTGCCCATGGGTGGGGACCTCAGTCCCACTGTTACCACTAGGGGGCTCGTGGGCTTCCGATATCCCAACACCCCTCCCCATCAAGGTGTTTACCCCCCACATGTGTCATATACCACCCCTATATGTGTCTTGTTTGTCTTGTCTGTTACCCTACCCAACCTACCTCCCCAAATATACCTACTACCCCTCCCCAACATCCCACTCTCACCTGAATAGAAAAATAAAAGGGCAATCTGTTCCCACAAAAAAATCTCACCCCATACATAGCTATCCATTTTGCACACGTGTCCACTGGATACATGTAATCTGGTCTAATTGGCATCACAACTACTTATTACTGTTGTCCTCACCCCTCTCCCAGGGGTTTGAGTGTCCAAATCTACCTCCAAATTCAGTGTATATGCACAGCTGTTGCTGTAGAAGAAATTGGTAGCCATGGACCTTCCATACACCCTTCCTGCACATCCCTAGCTATTTTCCCTACTGTCTTTCCCTTTTTGTGCCCCTTTTTCACCACTTTCCTATCAACACTTTTTTTTCTTTTAAAGAAATTAGCACGGGGGTAAGCGGGAGTAAGCACTTTTAAGCAGCAGTAAGCGGGTTTAAGCCTGTTTGCGTGGGGATAAGCAATGCCTACACAGGTTAAGCAATTGAGAAGCTAAATCAGTATAAGAAACTGTAACCGGAAGTTAGCAGTGCTTACCTCCATGCAAACACACGCAAACCCGCTTACACCTGCTTTAAAGTGCCTTAATCACACTGAATCCAATGGCCTGTGTTCTGCCCAGCAAGAAATTAAACAGCCTGTGCAAGGCTCGAACCCAGGAGCCTGCACACCATAAACAAAGTGATTTACCACTAAGCCATGCCAGATATACATGAATGTGATGTTTTCAGAAACATATCATCCAGCCCAGTCATGCAACAGTACAGAGAATGTATACCAACATTTAGATGTATGTGTGTGTGTAAATATATTAATATCTAAACAGATACAACATATCCATATATGTATATATATATATATATATATATATATATATATATATATATATATATATACATATATATATATACGTATATATTTCTAAATATCTAAATATATATATATATATATATATATATATATATATATATATATATTTAGATATTTAGAAATATATATATATATATATATATATATATATATATATATATATATATATATATATATATATATATATATATGAACATATATACATGCAAATGACTACATCGACATATATATATATATATATATATATATATATATATATATATATATATATATATATATATATATATATATATATGCCTACACCTATATGTCTCCGTATACACAACAAGTTACATATATGTATGCAGATATATATATATCTATGTAGGTATATATGGACATAGTTATATATATGTAAGCAGATATATATCTATATATATATATATATATATATCTATAGGTATATATGACCATACATCCGTAGATAGCAATGGTAGATTAACTAAAACATATATGTCCACATGCACCGTTAATGGGGTTGAGGGGCCCCAAACAATATACGTCTTGTATGAATAGGCATACCCCCCACAGCCAAACACATCCACCCTGCAATACACTACCAAGTGTTGCAGATCCCATAACCAGGACCTGACATGACATGGGCACAAGATGTTAACAGTACTACATCCCACCTGTATGATGTCAGGCTGGTATTGGTAACATATCATGCAGTACAGTCTGGCTCTCATAGGAAACATAAAATGTGGAAGCTATCAACATCCCTGGGATACATATACACAGACACATATATGCAGATACAGATATACACACATATATATATATATATATATATATATATATATATATATATAAATAGATAGATATACATGTGACTACACAGATCTATGTGTGTGTATGTGTAGTCACATGTGTATATATATATATATATATATATATATATATATATATATATATATATATATATATACACATGTGACTACACATACACATGCAGAGATATGTACAGTAAGATACGTATGTAGAAGGTGCACACAATATGGAACAGCCACTATGCCTACTGTTACCACCTTAACAATTGGACACTGTATGGGCCAACAAATGACAATTGTTGCCTGCAATATATACCCACAGAGAGGTCATAGGAAAAAAACACCACACACAGGTTGCAGAAATGGAAAACCTTTATCTGTGTACTATTACAGTTCTATATGCCATGTCATATAGCTGTTTAGACACTGACATCCATATAAACAGAGTAATGCGATTGTGAAACAGTTATACTAATACAGTAGTCTGGAAAGGTTCACAGCTGTTGCTGTCCAGGCCGAGCCCTTTAAATTGTACAATAGTAAAGAGAGACTGGGCCACAGGATACCAAGCAATCAACAGTAAGTAATGCAGGTGTATAGTTCAGCAGCCTCTATCTACACTCTGTACAAAATCACTAGGTGGTAAAGACATCAGTTGACCAAATGGGATGTAACTGTTACATAACAAGGCATACCTGACACCATCACAAGCACACTGACAAACAGAACAATTTGTATGGCAGGAGGCAGTAGGCCTGCATTAACCCAATTTATGTAAGTAACGTAAATATAGGTGAAGTATACAGTACTGTACATCCAGATACCTTAAGGCAGCTCACCCCTGATGCCCCCACATTTTGTAACAGCTTAGGTCATTTATGGTGCATCCCCCCCATAGACTCAATAATACAGGGCCATATACGACTCTTACATACACTGGCCTCTGGAGTGCATAAGGGCACACATGTATTGTGTATGTGAAGCCCACACATATATGGCCCCAGCCCCACCATATGTGTGGGGGATACAACAGCAGTGGACTGATGGCAGCAATGGCAGTGTGATATACTCACAGCCCACTACAGAACAACCCCTGACAGCATGTCATATGTGCAAAGCTTGGTATGTAGGTGGAGGACATAGGGTGGAACACAGGCCCATATGTGGAAAACTGTTGCAATACACTAAGCAAATTGATGGTGTTACAGTATAGCCTGCAACATACCCTTAGTTAGGGAATTGAGGTCTGACACAGGACCTTTGTGGTGGACAGACAAAACATGATAGGCACACCTCTGACCACCAAGAGGATAGGCCTACAGTTGAGAGATATGCAGACAGACTGCATTCTAAGGTAAACTAGTATGTAAACACACACCCTGTAACATCAGTACTATACAAAGCATAACACAACTCTACTCACACTGTCTGTAGTTCTGGAACCTCCTTCAAATATGTAGCTGACCTGAGTGTGCCAGTTCTCCTGTAAGGGGTATTGCTACCTGCTGTCTGTAACACTGATGCCCACACACAGGAAGGATGTTCATCACACAGGAAAGGTAAAGGGACCATGCCCACATGATGTAGGGATTTATAGTAGGTGGTTGCCATGACAGTGGTAATTGGAAGTACTACACAGCAAGCTGCATGCAGTTAGCAAGTGTAGGACACTGACTGGGGCAGAGGCCATCACCTGATCAAGTGCATCACCTACTAAAGCCAGGCTGCAATCTATTCAAAGCAGCTCAATCCATTCACTGGAGAGAGAGGGAGAGAGAGAGAGTGAGAGAGAGAGAGGGAGAAAGAAAGTGAAAGCGTAAGCAGGAAAAAAAAAGTAAAGCTCATCACACTAACAGCTGAAGACACAGGCATTTAGCCATCTGCCAGTCATAAAGACATCATTCCCACAACAGGTATGTGAGGAATATGTACATGTATTAGAATGTAGTACCTGGTCCATCATAATGGGATAGATGATGTGGAATGAGTTATATGTGCCATCAGGTGTTGTTGTGATGATGTGCAACTGAACAACGGCTATGGGCAATAGTGTCTGTCCCTGTGGGTAGTGGACCATAGCTGTTAACTTTGCAGGTCAGGACTGACAGGATGTAAGCCATCATAGTGTGTGTTGTGTAATGGGAAGTATGTATATTATGTGGCCAATAGCTGGTGGTGGAAGTAATGCCATTATGATGGACATGTGGGAGCCATGGACCACCACTGGCAGGATACTCAGGTGAATCTGTAATGTAGCATGCCAGAATGCCAAAGGTGTGTAATAGGGTTACCTGCAATCAGGTCCCACATATACCCCACTAATGTCAGGCCATGTCCATATGTGGCACCTGTCTGTGTTGTAGCAAGGCAGAACAGTGCAGCTGTGCAGGAAGGTGTTGTGAGATTGTGGAGCTGATGTCTGAATATACCCCACATATAGGTATGCATATGTGTACATGTCACATATATAATATATGAGGATATATATATATATATATATATATATATATATATATATATCAGCATATATGTCCAGAAATATACATGTACCCATGTGTAGACATATATATGTGCACATATATTATAAGACATCACATATATATACACATATATAGATGTATACCTATATGCACATGTCTACATATGTACAAACACGCGCACAAACATATATGTATGTAAAGACATGTCCCCTATATCCCTACCGCAGTGATGTGTGCTATGTGTGAGGCAGCAGTACACATAGCAATACACACAGATGTCTACAGCTGGCAGTGTGTGCACCATGGACGGGCATATCACATGTTAGTCCCTTGTTGGCACCACATGGCAGTCTGTGAAGTATGCAATGGGAATATGGGGAAGTATGGCAAATACACATATGGAGGTGGTCAGGACTGGTAGATATAGAGGCCAGTCTACAGGCATGGTATGTGACACATGTGGTGGGTAAACACCAAGGATGGTGTGTGTGTTCTGTGATGTGGACACCCCATGGTCCCCTATATGGGCACAATGGGAACAAGCCTCCCACCAACTGCCACTCACAACAGCAGTCCACGTGCTGAAGGTGCCTGCTCTGGAGGATGAGCAGGAGGAGCATGTTAGCCATGTGAATGTGATTTGGGTGCCTCAGACTGATGTAGCACATCCCTCATGTGTCTGTGGAGCCCAGTATGGAACAGACCCAAGAACTGAGCTCAGGAGACAGGAACATT
Organism: Protopterus annectens; assembly: GCF_019279795.1. Taxonomy (NCBI): domain Eukaryota; kingdom Metazoa; phylum Chordata; order Ceratodontiformes; family Protopteridae; genus Protopterus; species Protopterus annectens. The sequence continues at coordinate 1,160,800,840 of NC_056733.1, forward strand.
TCAGTGTGTGCCCGGGGGGGTCGGGCAACATCCCCTGGGTGGTTCCACCTGATGGTATTACTGTAACAGTACACGAGGAGTCCCCAGGTTATCACACACATGTGGTGTGGCCAGGTATCATGGGCAGATGGGTGTGTTGAGGTGGATCAGCTGGCCAATAGAACATATGCATGTTATTGTGTCACTGTTATAGAACATTTGTTGGTAGTAATAGTCTACACAATCCCATTATATGTCCAACAGCATGCATAGATAACCCCAATAACACAGACTGTCAGATGTCCAGCAATCTCAGAGCAGCCATACCACTGGCATATATGTAACCATAGTGGCCCTGACAATGGCATGCAGGTGAATAGTCTGTAACAGGCCAGCAATGGTAGAGTCCGCACAGGGGACCATGGCTACAATCACATAGCAGAAAGTGTGGTACAATACAAAATCTGTCCAAATGGTAGTTAAGCTGTAGCCATACCTAATGAGTTGTGTGTACAGTCTGTTGAAGCTTAGATGGTGGGGGGGGGGGTGACAGAGATGTGTATTATGAACTGTGGTAACCTTGCCATATGAGTTGCTCAGACCTGTTTCCATCTTTATGTATTTCAGCTAAGATGGCACATGCACGGCTGCCCACCTTTTCCAATGCTGAGAATAACGTGATTATAGCACATATAATCCAGCACTGTCCACTGCTGTTTGGCAGCCACGCACATGAGCAGCAGGAGTGGATCATCCAGGGGAATGACTTAGTCCACAGGGTCAGTGATGTCAAACTGCACTACCGCAGTTATGAGCAGGTCCGGCATCATAGTACTGACCTGCTTCGCAATGCCCATCGGCGTGCTGCTGGAGTCTGGGAGGATCACCTCACCACAGGGGGGGGTCATGCCATCGATCACCCCCTGACACATGTGGAGGAGCTCCTGACCAGCCTTGTGGCACCTGCCTGTCCGGAACACCAACACCCACTGGACCCCTTCGTGGAGGTAGGTGTCACCCACACACCAGCTGAGGATTGTGCAGGTAAGGACACAGGGCACATCAATAGACCACTGTTGTGTAAATATCCACAGTGGTACAGGTGGATCATGCATACCTGACATGTCATAGATATATTGTGTTGCTGCATTGTGGTGATAAACAGATGTTCAGATATGGTAGTATTGTGGGAATTTACTGTTGATGTATGGTAGTACTGCACCCAGCCTGTAGCAGTGGCACAGGTGTGGCCACTGACATTGCATCTCTCACCCTCTTATGTAGGTCCCTCCAGGATAACAACAAGGCAGCAGCCTGTAGCTCATGAGTATGTTTTATGTAGATGCATACCAACACACCAGGCAGGTAATGGTATATTCTATGTACACATCTAACACACCTACCCTGAATGCATGCTGTACATCTGCATGTATTATTGCTGTGAAATGCATGGTATCACAGGGGCAACCATGATGGGGTATTGGAAGGGTATGTCACACACCTGCATGATAACTAACATCCTGTCATTGTGGAATGTGTCCACAGGGAGTAACCTACTGTTGGTAGACATGGCCTACAGTAGTGACATGTTCTGAACAACACCCATATACAGTGCAACACCAGTGTATATACCTGTAGGACAATGCCAACTGCTGCAGAGATACACTATGGCATAAGGCATTACAGTAGTCCACATTATCAGCTGGGTCTAGGCTGCAACATGTGGTGTTCAGTGTATGGGACACTGCAAAGTGACACACGTGTATAGGACTTACCTGTCATGCATCTGCATAAAAGCTGAGGGAGGTGGCGTCTCAGCATGACACACCAGTACACTGCAGCAGGGATCCTATGGATGGTAGGAATGGCTCTATCTGCATATAGTCAGGTTCAGGACCTGTGGCAGCCGTAACCCTACCACACTGCAATAGTGACGGCATTGTGTGAACACCATGGGGTGTGCACATGAGTGGACCTTGCAATCATGCAGAATAGGGGGACATGTGTAGGGCAGACTGAACATACACTGGCAAATGCAGAAGTCACATGCTGGTATACCCCTCCCATGAGCAGTGACTGCTGTAGTACACACAACAAGAGGTGTGATAAACCGTCATTTTAAGGGTGTGCACACATATGCCCACATGGTGTGTATACATTGCTGTCAGCAGCTGCACACATAACACAATCTGTAGACACTGCATATGAAAGTACAGGACATATGTCACATACCGGGCTTGTGTACTGCTAAGATATGCAGTGATGTGGTCCCATGGCAGATCAAGGATGTGTGTGTAAAATCAATAAAGGTGTGTATACCCCCCATAGCCACAGTAAGCTCTGATGGTTGTCAGTGTAGGAATTTCTGCAGTGGTCATACTTGGTCTGTTGATGTTGACAGCTGTAAATCAGGCATCAGGCATTCACCAATGACAACAGTCCACATATCATCCCAGGTATGTGTTGCTGAAAAACATAGGGGCTGTGAGAAGTAAAGATGGCATAACTGACACAGTACTACATATTCCGCAATGGGTTGTACACCTGTGAGTTGTAGTACACAGTACATGGCAGAATGCAGAACAGGTGCACAGCAATACTGTGTACATGGGTGCAGTGGTATCCAGGGGAAGGGGCATCACCTAGTGACACAGCACATGCATCACACACATGTATACTGTTGCTAGCATGGATTGACTATAGCTGAACTGCATGCTGTTCTGTACAATATGTTCTTCATGTTGGCAGATGAGTAATAGGAGGTCTGTGTGTACGATCATTGTGCAACCTCACCTGTATGTGTGTGTGTGTGTGTGTGTGTGTGTGTGTGTGTGTGTGTGTGTGTGTGTGTGTGTGTGTGCATCCTGGTGGTTAGTTAGTTTGCCTGCAGGGTCACTCTGGTGAAGTGGTGGGAGGTAGATGCATGTATGATGCATGTGTGCATGTGTGTGTTTGTGTGTGTGGCCTTGTATGCACATGTGTGATTGTGGGGTGTTCATACAGCTGTACCTCCCTTTGGAACCATGCAGTACATGGACAGCCACATTACACACCAGGAATACCTGTCATGTGTGTAATCACAGGACAGCAAATAGTATAATATAGGCTGTAGCATGTTACAGGCATCCGGAAGGAAGGTAGACTCCAGGTGCACACTTAATATCACAGTCAGCAGAGAGGTCACCTACAACCCATGTATGCAGCTCTACAGATGCATTGGGGAAATAATAGTCAACACCAGGGAGTGTATCCAGATATTACAGGTGTCACATGATGGGCTGACGGAGCAGCATATCTGACATGTACTGAGCATTCCATACACATGACACACCAGTGGGAGGTATTATGAATACAACATAGTAGCCCACACATATAGGGGTCATGCACATAATTTCTGGCCATATGGAGGGTGCATACTGAATGACAGCAGTGAGGCCATGTAAATAAACTACACACAGGTCAGGCAGGTAAAGTAGCAACAGGCCTCGTGTTGTGGCTGCTTGTGTGGGCATTTAGAGGACTGTGATGTTAATGAGTGGTATCAATGTGTGTATGTTAACAAGTGTGATGCAGGATGGGGTAACACATGGACATATACATGGGACTGTCTGTAAAGTCATGGACAGGTACGTATTATGGAGGTGTATGTATGTGTGTGTGCGCGTGTGTGTGTGTGTGTGTGTGCGCGTGTGTGTGTGTGTGTGTACTGTTAGGCAATGCTGTGCAGGTTTTAGTGTGTGTATGTACTGTTAGGCAATGCTGTGCAGGTTTTAAAGTGTGTTTATTGTTTTCCCCCACAAGTGGCAAGGTGGATCAGGGTCCCTCCTGCATGCAATCTGATGTAGGTGTCCATACAGACACCGATGATGATGATGATAATAATGTTGAGGCACAGGTGGGGTTGTCAGAGGCCGACACTGCGCCAACATTTGACATCCCCCTTTTAGCCACCCCACCCCGCACACAGTTTCAGTGCCTATACACACCCCATCACCAGTGGCCATAGCAAAGGGACAGCTGGCGTTCAGTGACAGTGCACAGGAAAGTGTGGTAACCATGCCTACTGTGTCCGGTCACAGCAGGCATAGCTGTATGTCCATCAGGCTGCCACATAGGCAGATGTCCCAGGGTGCTCGTGATAGGGTCGCTGGACATCATGACCCTGGCAGAGGCAACATAGCTGCTACCAGCAGAAGCATGTTTCAGGCTGCAATGGTGGCACAGGCATTTATTGAGCATTACCCCAGACAGGGCATTAGACACCAGAGGGCTGCTCTCGCATCTGTAAGCGACAACCTCCGTGAACTGTCGGGTGCCATCCGTGCTTATACCAAGCAAGTGGATAGACGGGATGATGAGATGATGGCCCTCATCAGCCATGGTGTGTCCATGCTTCAACATGTGGTGGGGATGTGGTGACACCCACATGGACATGGCCAGCAATGCCAACAGCTGGCAGTCAACGTGGATGTGCTAGGACTCCAAGGGGCTCCTGTAGTGGCAGTAGCAGCTCCAGCAGTGCAGGGGGTGTGCTGTACACATGACAGCAGGCTACATGCACATGGTCCTGGCCAGTCCCAGGAGGGATGTGGTACCAGCGGACAAATGTCATCAGCAGGTGAGAGTAGCACATCAGCACCTGTACCTGGACGTGCCCGCGGAACCCTTGGCAGGCACAGTCCACATGTCCGTGGTCGGAGGCAGTGAACTGCACTCACTGCCAGGTATGGTCTGCAGCTGTCCATAAACACCTGTGTAAGGCAGCCACATGGCAGAACTGTGTGCATCCATACCCACACACTATGCAAACACACTTAGGGCAACCCCATACCTACACACATCACCTCGGCCAGCTCCCCAGAGTACACCCTTCACCCACACACATGGTGTCAAATGTATGGCCCACCCTCGGCCTCTGGAAAAAACAGCACCACACCCTGTACATATGATGGTACCTGTTCCCCATCCCTGTCATCCATACCATCAATGCAGGGACAGGCTGATATGGTTCTGATGCACACAGTGACTGTACAACAGTGTACCAGAGTCCTGCAGTGTAACATGTAGGGAGTGGAGTGTGAGACACATTTGGCAGGTAGTGTAGCCATCCAGCAATGATGCCTTATAGCTGTTAGTAACACTGGTTTGTTGTGGTCTCTAAAATGTTATCCAATTGTGTTGTAGGTGTACATGTGTCAGCACTCAGATGCCCTGTGTATATGATGATACCCGTGCCCCATCGCTGTCATCCATACCATCGATGCAGGGACAGGCTGATATGGTTCTGAGCCACACGGTGACTGTACAACAGTGTACCACAGTCCTGCAGTGTAACATGTTGTAGGGAGTAGAGTGTGAGGCATATTTGGCAGGTAGTGTAGCCATCCAGTAATGATGCCTTATAGCTGTTAGTAACACTGGTTGATTGTGGTCTCTATAATGTTATCCATGTGTGTTGTAGGTGTACATGTGTCAGCACGAGGATGGTCTGCAGTCATATTGCACAACAGGGCATGTCACTGTGCTGATACCATGACTGTGACATATCTGGGGTACAGTTGAGCACATTTCACAGGTTACTATACCGGTTATTGCCTGTGCCACATGGACAGGTGGCCCGCTGAGGCATGTATACCCTGCAACCTGATGTAGACCCATCCACATACACACACACTGTTACTTGTCAACACTGGGACTAGACCCCCTACCTAGCTATGTCGTGATACTGATGTGTGTGGCTTACATTGCACACACCACACAGCGTTTAGGGTGATGTGTGTCCCAAGTTACATGGTACATGCAGAACATCCCCCGGCATGTACAGTATGCTAATGGGGGATGTACTGGGTGTATCTGGACAATATGTAGTGTGACATACCATCATATACACGTTTGCAGACACATAACAGCCAGACACACATCTGAGATATCTGGGCCTATCACTGCTAACTACCTTGACCATGTCTCCAATGTGTTACAGGTAGGCTGCACACATCACATGCATAACTGGCTTGGATTGTGGTAACAGTTACCTGTATGATTGATGGTGACAGTGATAACCATAACGTGGTATATGGGACATATACCTGGCATACCTTGGTGTAATAACAGTGTACACAGCACCCACATCCCCCAGTGGATATTGTACTCCCTGAAATGCATGATGAAACTCTGCCATACCCACCATCACACATTGGCCATGACTGCAATACAACCCATAGTATACCCCAACATTGATACTACAGGGATATGCATCTCATGCACATGCCACATGCGCAGTAGGGCATCAATCAAGTGCAGGTTGCCTGTACATATCCCAGCTGGATACCTGCCATCTGCACATCTGCACAGGGACTGATAGTCATCAGCCTGGCAGGTAGCTATGTAGTAGCATGAGTGCGTTGGCAGACCAGTAAGGGGTATATACTGCGACACAGCTCACACACCATGGATACAACAGGGAGCTATCAGTGTCCAGCCATGATTGCAGGTGTACCTGTTGTCAGTACGACATTAAGCACTCTGCTCTTGCCTGGATTAGCACTGTCAGCAGTAGTACTGCCATGATACACTACATGCCAGTGTGACAGCACATACCATGGGCTACTACACCTGTATAGCACACATTTACATGGATAACAGTGCTGTACAGGCCTCATATATGTCTGTGTCCCACACATGACACTCACACCCCTTGCTACTGTAATGACAGCATATAGGTGCATGTATTGTACATGGTATTATATACACATATTACAGGTTATCAGACTGGGTTGTGTGTCCTGGTTACCAAGGCTAAGCTATGCTTAGCAAGTATCAACATTGCTGCAATATAACGGCTAAGCTGATTTGTGCACTGGTAAGTGCTGCCTACACTGTGTAAGTGCTTATACACTTACCCATAGCTTAGCACTGCTAAGCTTCATGCATACCCATGCAAACCTGCTTAAAGCTGCTCAAAACTGCCTTAACCACTCTGTATCCAACAGTCCTTGTTCTGCCCAGCAACAAATTGAACAGCCCTTGCAAGTTCCGAACCCCAGACCCTTTACACTGAAGTCACAGCACGTAACCACTATGCCATGACCACTGTAAAGACTGCTGTTGATTTACCAGTATAACTGTCAATACACATATTGGGTAATATTGTACAATTACATTTAGTTCCTAATTTGTGTAGTCCTTGTTATTAATATGACTGTTGTATCATATATGTTGTTTTATCATTATGTGCACATAGCAGATAAATACGGTGAGATACATGTGGGAGGGTATACACACCCATGACGTTTTCTCATGACAGTAATATGGTTGTATACATATCATAGGTGTATATATGTCTACATGTACATACACATGTATACTTATACATATGTCTGTATACACATCTGTATAGTGCTACATATATATGGCCATGTGTACATCTCTTCATATGTACATATGTATACACACACATATATATATATATATATGTACATATATATATATATATATATATATATATATATACATACATATATGTATATATACATATGTGTATATATAGGTATATGTACATATAGGTATATGTGTATGTAGCTATATATGTATGCACATCCTATGTGTACAGAAATGCATAGTTATGTTGGTATATATATATATATATATATATATATATATATAGAGAGAGAGAGAGAGAGAGATATAACTATATGTACATACATATCTATTCTGATATACCTACTGCTATCAATATATCTGTAAATATTCATACGTATATGTGCATATGTATCACTATCTGTATATGTGTAGACATATATTGCTCTGTATATGTATATATCTGGGTGTGTATATGTACAGCTATGTACATATGCATACCCATCTATATATGTCGATATGTATATGTGTAACCATACATACATATAGATATTTGGATAATTATACGTACATATGTTTTCACCATATGTCCTGGACATGGAGTGTAGCCCTACCCCAGCTCCTACAGTCCCAACTTCGTAGTGCATGGGGATGTCAGGTATGTATAGCAGGTATATTAGTAGACTATTGCTACTGTAATTGAGATTGTCTTCACAGACATGGTGTGTGGGAGGTCACATCTGCTTTTAACATATGTGTCATTGACTACAGAAAGACATCCTAAGGACATCATAGTAAAAGTACCGCTGCTAGCACGTAATGCCCCTGTGGACTGCAGCAGAGATATTGGCCAATATATGTGGACATTCTGACACACTCTGTACAGTCCAGAGGTATACACAGAATCCCTTAGTGCAAAACATGTGTACCATGCCTGACAATATGGACGTTAACAGCCATGTAGATGGGTATAACACATAACGACTGGTATACATTTTCCACCATAGGTTATGCATTCACACACCCCTGTCTGGCCTGACACATAATAACCACTGGTACAGGGGTGCCATGGCCACATATTACCCACTAGATATTGGCATACATCTGTACAGCATCCCACTGCTCTGTCTGACATACATGACTGTTAGGGAAGACTGGCTCAATACTGGCCTACATCTCCTATGGGGGAATGCACATGTACCTACATATATATCAGGCTCTACAGGCATGTCACAGCACAGGGTAAGATATACCTGTGTGAAAGTACATAACCACAACCAATGTGAACACAGCCACTGCCACATATGGTAAGCTTGCATAATATTACAGTATATGGACTATCCATTCAACACCATCCTCATATGTGCCACTCACAGACTAACCCTACATATACTGGGCTGCTACACAGTTTGGTCTGATGTATGTCTGTGATATGGGACATGCGTGTGCTTGGCCCTACAAATATGTAAGCCAATACAGTAACATACAGTGGAGCAGCATGTAACATCAGATAGGACGGGACCTAGAACAATGACATCTACCACAGTCTGTACACAGGCCAAAGTACATATTAACAATACACAAACTGTTGACATTCACCATTAGTACACAGACCTCAGTACTGTACAAACAACCACAGAATGTCCAGGTTATGTCATCAAATATAACCCATACTGTACATAACATGTGTAGCAGTCTGATATCTCACTGGCTTGTTATCAGATATGATGACACTAATTATAGTGTACAGCACATATGCACCTCTTAATGCATGACATATGGTACAAAGGTTGACAGAGTTGTGGTTGGAAGCACATACACAGGGCCAATATTGACATGTTGCTGTGATAGCCTACATTTACTAACAGGGTTTGTTGCAACATATGTCCTATGAGGGATATGAAGTCAGTAACTGTCCCGGCCTTCACCATCTACAAACTGCAATCCTCACACTACCTTCTGCAGTTCACAAATAGATGCTCTGTGGGTAACACATAAAACCAAAGGAACAACACACTGCCCAGTCTTCAGATGACCCTACAGATGGGGATTCCTCATAAACATAGAACTGACATGGCAGGTATTAAAACATGTAGGACAGCCATATCCACACACACACTGTTAAACCAACATTACTCCAAATGCAGTATAGCAGCACTTACAGGCTGTAGTCAGGTCAGGCACATCCCCCTCCTGTGTGTTGCCCTGTTTTCATAGTGTATGTTGTTAGAGGTAAATCCCCAATCCATCTGAGATGCTATTTGCCAAACAACAGATCTAGTTCCTGCTCACAGTGAATGAAAAGGGCCAACTCCAACATGATGTTCCTATATATTGGAGTGTGTTTCCATTGGCTATGGGAATGTTACCACAGCTGTTCCACATGCAATCAGCTAGGGGAGGGCTGCAATTTGTGCAGAGGCCATCAGCTGATCATGGGCATCACTTAAAATGCACATGCTGCTACCTAAGCAAAGCAGGTGTAGGTCTCCACATCCACCAGAGAGGGAGTGAGAGAGGCAGACAGAGGCAAAGACAAGTCAGGGAGGGGTGGGAGTGTAAAACTTAAGCATGTTTGTGTCACACATCTACCAGCACAGGGTATCAAACCCATGGCAACTATGTAGTGCTATTACATTTCTATGCAATTTTTGGATGCACCACATAGGTTACATGCTGTAGAGCCCTCAGAACATATATGTAATGGTGAGTGACATCTGCAACAGGGATATGGTAGCTATACAGTAGATGTAGTACACATGCCTGTGTGCATGAACAGGTGCCAGCATCAACAGAGCCTCATTCTCACAGGGACGCACACACATTGACACACTTGGCAGGGCCAGGAATACAACTCATCACTAGTGAGATTGCCACAACACATTACTGTACAGGTATCACATGCACCACAGGGGTCATACAGAGGTGATATGGGCAAAGGGTATGGGGAGGTGTCTGACATAAGACAGCATACTGCAGTATGCCAATGGGGGTTGTAGTGAGTGTGAATGTGAACATACGCATCATACAACACACACACACAGGATGCCAGTACTGACATGCATGGGTGCATTGATTCACGGGTATGTAGTGATGAAATGTGCCAGATGGCTATACAAGGCTAGGTGATGGGTACACCTTGGCATCAGACCACATGACAATGGTCTGCATTGTGGCTCAGGGGTGTATATTCTGGAATTGCCCACACAGGTGTGTATTGTATTCATTATCCAGTCACCTGGGTGACTAATGCTTGTGGGCAATGCTGTGCATTGCTTGCCATGTATGTGTTCCTTAGTCCATGACATGGACAGTGTCTGTGATGTGCACACCTCCCACATGCATTTACAGTGACATGTGGAACTTTACCTGGGGTGTCTGGACCTTTGTGTGAACACAGATTATCATCAGATGTGCCAGTCCTGGCCTCATGTGGCAGGAACTGGTAATGGACAGCAGGTTTACCCTGCACCTACATTGATAGCATGCTAATGGCATTCCCTGGTGTCAGTGGCATCTGTTCATACAGGGCATGTTTTCAGGCATGGTATGTCCTTTGTGGGTCACATTTGATAGCACCACAGGTGTTGCAGATGTCCAGTGGGGAACATGGAGAAGGTGCACTGTCTGCATGTACATGCCTATTGGACAGATGGACAGGGTGCCATGCCCTCTGTAGGCCACTGCAATCACTCCATAGTTACTATCAGTGGGCAATGTGCAGTGTACTACCAACATAGTGGCTGTTGCCTAGGCAAGTGTGTGTGTGTGTGTGTGTGTGTGTGTGTGTGTGTGTGTGTGTGTGTGTGTGTGTGTGTGTGTGTGTGTGTGTGTGTGTGTGTGTGTGTGTGTGTATGAGGCATGGGTTGAGAGTGTTGCCTGGCTAATACTAGGGTTGCTAACTTTGTTTGCCTGCCCTTGTTGTCACATGTATGGGTATGGATCTGCACCCCAGCCTCTCAGCTATTTCACATCTGTCATTTCTGTACGGTGGACATTGTGATATATACTAGGGCCGCCATATAAGAAATTTGCAAAACCCACTCCACATTGGGCCCAGTTGTTACACTCTGACAAGTACCTCCACACAGGATATGAGTTACAAACAGATCCATGTCAAATCTGGGACTAGAACTCCTACCAAACTATTTTATTACACTACAGCAGTATGCAGTCACAGTACATGCCACGGAGATTAGTGGAGTACACTTTCCCCAAAGGTGTATTTCACAGTGAATGACATCAGCAGAATTGCCAAAGTAGGGCATTCAAATTGTAGTCAGTGTGGCTAGCCAAAAATGCATTGCTCCCTACACAGACATTGAAACACACACATAACATCCAAAACTGCCATGGGTGGGGATAGAACCCTACCACAGTTCTATATCACACTACAGCAGTACACAGTTATGGCACATGCTACAGAGATTACTGGGCTACATCCTTCCCAGAGGTGTATTTCTAGGTGGATGACATCAGCAGCCTTACCAAGGTATAGCATTCAAATTGTATGTAGTGTGACTACCCTAAAAAACATTGCTTTCTACACAGACACACACAGCTGCCAAAGCTGGGATTAGAACTCCTCCCTTACTATTTTATCACACAACAGCAGTATGCAGTTATGGCACATGCTACAGAGATTATTGGGATATGACCTTCCCAGAGGTGTATTTCTAGGTGGATGACATCAGCAGCCTTACCAAACTATAGCATTCGGATTGTATGTAGTATGACTACCCTGAAAAGCATTGCTCTTGACACAGACAGAGATACAGACACAGACACGCACACACAGTTGCCAAGGCTGGGATTAGAACTAATCCCTATTTTATCACACTACAGCAGTATGCAATTATGGCACGTGCTACAGGGATTACTGGGCTACATCCTTCCCAGAGGTGTATTTCTAGGTGGATGACATCAGCAGACTTACCAAAGTAGAGCATTTCAATTGTAGGGAGTGTGACTACCCTAAAAATCATTGCTATCTACACAGACAGACACACACACATACACAGTTGCCAAGGCTGGGATTAGAACTGCTACCTAACTATTTTAACACACTACAGTAGTATGCAGTTATGGCACCCGCTATGGAAATTACTGGGATGTAACCTTCCCAGAGATGTATTTCTAGCTGGATGACATCAGCAGTCTTACCAAAGTAGAGCATTTCAATTGTAGCGAGTGTGACTACCCTAAAAAGCATTACTCTCTACACAGACAGACACACACACACACACTCACACAGTTGCCATGGCTGGGATTTGAACTCCTCCCTAACTATTTTAGCACACTACAGCAGTACAGAGTTATGGCACACACTACAGAGATTACTGGGATACAGACTTCCCAGAGATGTATTTCTAGCTGGATGACATCAGCAGCCTTACTAAAGTAGAGCATTTCAATTGTAGCGAGTGCGACTACCGTAAAAAGCCTTGCTCTCTACACAGAGACAGACATGCTCGCATACACACACAGTTGCCAAGGCTGGGATTAGAGCTACTCCCTATCCATTTTTTCACACTACAGCAGGACGCAGTTAGGGCACGTGCTACGGAGATTACTGGGATACAACCTTCATAGAGATGAATTTCTAGCTGGATGACAACAGCAGCCTTACCAGAGTATATAAGTGGTACAATTTGGATTATTTTCTTCTTAAACTCTGAGCTTTGGCCAGCTAAGAGCTACTTGCAATCAACTGGACATATAAGTGAATTTAATTAAATCTTTATGTGCACTTTTTTCAAATAATACAGAATTTAAATTGATTTATTTGTATTGCATTGAATACTATCTAGATGGAAGTTGTGGCTCTGTCTTTTCAGTTAATGCTTGTAAGAATTTAGTGCTTGTTAGAATTCCTGCATAGCCAGTGATAAGTGGGGGAAGTTTCACTTAATTGATATTCAGTTTCTGCCTTATATAAGTGGTACATTTTCGATTATTTTATGCTTAAACTCTGAGCTTTGACTGGCTAAGATCTGCCTGAAATCAACTGGATGTATAAGTGAATTTAATAAAACTTTATTTGCACTTTTTCCAAATAATACAGCATTTAAATTGATTTATTTGCGTTGCATTGAATACTATCTAGCTGGAAGTTGTGGCTCTGTTGTTTCAGTTAATGCTTGTTAGAAATTAGTGCTTGTTAGAATTCCTGCATAGCCAGTGATAAGTGGGGGTAGTTTCAATTCAGTGATATTCGGTTGTTGCCTTTAATAAGTGCTACATTTTGGATTTTTTTCAAATAATACACCAATTACATTGATTTGTTTGTGTTGCATTGAATACTAACTAGATGGAAGTTGTGGCTCTGTTTTTTTCAGTTAATGCTTGTTAGAATTTAGTGCTTGTTAGAATTCCTGCATAGCCAGTGATAAGTGGGGGTAGTTTCACTTCATTGCTATTCAGTTTCTACCTTCTCTAAGTGGTACATTTTGCATTATTTTCTGCTTAAACTCTAAGCTTTGGCCGGCTAAGACCTACATGCAATCAACTGGATGTATAAGTGAATTTAAGTTAATCTTTATCTGCACTTTTTCAAATAATACAGCATTTAAAATTATTTATTTGTGTTCCATTGAATACTATCTATCTGGAAGTTGTGACTCTGTTTTTTCAGTTAATGCTTCTTAGAAATTAGTGCTTGCTAGAATTCCTGCATAGCCAGTGATAAGTGGGGGTAGTTTCACTTCATTGATATTCGGTTTTTGCCTTACATAAGTGGTACATTTTGGATTTTTTTCTTCTTAAACTCTGAGCTTTGGCCGGCTAAGACCTACCTGCAATAACTGGACATACAAGTTAATTTAACTAAATCTTTATCTGCACTTTTTTCAAATAATATAGCATTTAAATTGATTTATTTGTGTTGCATTGAATACTACCTAGATGGAAGTTGTGGCTCTGTTTTTTCAGTTAATGCTTGTTAGAATTTACTGCTTGTTAGAATTCCTCCATAGCCAGTGATAAGTGGGGGTAGTTTATCTTCATTGCTATTCGGTTTCTCCCTTATATAAGTGGTACATTTTGGATTATTTTCTGCTTAAACTCTGAGCTTTGACCGGCTAAGTCCTGCCTGCAATCAACTGGATGTACACGTCCATTTAAGTAAATCTTTATCTGCACTTTTTTCAAATAATACAGCATTTAAAATTATTTATTTGTGTTGCATTGAATACTATCTAGCTGGAAGTTGTGGCTCTGTTTTGTCAGTTAATGCTTCTTAGAAATTAGTGCTTGTTAGAATTCCTGCATAGCCAGTGATAAGTGGGGGTAGTTTCACTTCATTGATATTCGGTTTCTGCCTTGTATAAGTTGTACATTTTGGATTATTTTCTGCTTCATCTCTGAGCTTTGGCTGGCTAAGACCTACCTGTAATCAACTGTACATATAGGTGAATTTAAGGAAATCTTTATCTGCACTTTTTCAAATAATACAGCATTTAAATTTATTTATTTGTGGTGCATTGAATACTATCTAGATGGAAGTTGTGGCTCTGTTTTTTCAGTTAATGCTTGTTAGAATTTAGTGCTTGTTAGAATTCCTGCATAGCCAGTGATAAGTGGGGGTTGTTTCACTTCATTGATATTCGTGTTCTGCCTTATATAAATGGTACATTTTGGATTATTTTCTGCTTAAACACTCACCTTTGGCTGGCTAAGACCTACCAGCAATCAACTGGATGTATAAGTGAATTTACGTAAGTCTTTATCTGCACTTTTTTCAAATAAAACAACATTTACATTGATTTGTTTGTGCTGCATTGAGTACTATCTAGATGGAAGTTGTGGTTCTGTTTTTTCAGTTAATGCTTGTTAGAATTTAGTGCTTGTTAGAAGTCCTGCATAGCCAGTGATAAATGGGGGTAGTTTGACTTCATTGATATTTGGTTTCTGCTTCATATAAGGGGTACATTTTGTATTATTTTCTGCTTAAACTCTGAGCTTTAGCTGGCTAACACCTCCCTGTAATCAACTGGACGCATACGTGAATTTAAGTAAATCTTTATCAGCACTTTTTTTCTAATAATACAGCAATTAAATTGATTTATTTGTGTTGCATTGAATACTATCTAGCTGGAAGTTGTGACTCTGTTTTTTTTAAGTTAATCCTTGTTAGAATTTGGTGCTTGTTAGAATTCCTACATAGCCACTGATAAGTGGGGGAAGTTTCACTTCATTGATATTCAGTTACTGCCTTATATACGTGGTACATTTTCAATTATTTTCTGCTTAAACTCTGAGCTTTGGCTGGCTAAGATCTGCCTGCAATCAACTGGATGTATAAGTGAATTTAATAAATCTTTATCATCACTTTTTTCAAATAATACAGCATTTAAATTGATTTATTTGTGTTGCATTGAATACTATCTAGCTGGAAGCTGTGGCTCTGTTGTTTCAGTTAATGCTTCTTAGACATTAGTGCTTGTTAGAATTCCTGCATAGCCAGTGATAAGTGGGGGTAGTTTCAATTCAGTGATATTCCGTTGTTGCCTTTAATAAGTGGTACATTTTGGATTTTTTCAAATAATACACCATTTACATTGATTTGTTTGTGTTGCATTGAATACTATCTAGATGGAAGTTGTGGCTCTGTTTTTTCAGTTAATGCTTGTTAGAATTTAGTGCTTGTTAGAATTCATGCATAGCAAGTGATAAGTGGGGGTAGTTTCACTTCATTGATATTCGGTTTCTACCTTCTCTAAGTGGTACATTTTGCATTATTTTCTGATTAAACTCTAAGCTTTGTCCGGCTAAGACCTACATGCAATCAACTGGATGTATAAGTGAATTTAAGTTAATCTTTATCTGCACTTTTTCAAATAGTACAGCATTTAAAATTATTTATTTGTGTTGCATTGAATACTATCTAGCTGGAAGTTGTGGCTCTGTTTTGTCAGTTAATGCTTCTTAGAAATTAGTGCTTGTTAGAATTCCTGCATAGCCAGTGATAAGTGGGGGTAGTTTCACTTCATTGATATTCGGTTTTTGCCTTACATAAGTGGTACATTTTGGATTTTTTTCTTCTTAAACTCTGAGCTATGGCCGGCTAAGACCTACCTGCAATAACTGGACATACAATTTAATTTAACTAAATCTTTATCTGCACTTTTTTCAAATAATACAGCATTTACATTGATTTATTTGTGTTGCATTAAATACTATCTAGATGGAAGTTGTGGCTCTGTTTTTTCAGTTAACGCTTTTTAGAATTTACTGCTTGTTAGAATTCCTGCATAGCCAGTGATAAGTGGGGGTAGTTTATCTTCATTGCTATTCGGTTTCTCCCTTATATAAGTGGTACATTTTGGATTATTTTCTGCTTAAACTCTGAGCTTTGGCCGGCTAAGTCCTGCCTGCAATCAACTGGATGTACACGTCCATTTAAGTAAATCTTTATCTGCACTTTTTTCAAATAATACAGCATTTAAAATTATTTATTTGTGTTGCATTGAATACTATCTAGCTGGAAGTTGTGGCTCTGTTTTGTCAGTTAAAGCTTCTTAGAAATTAGTGCTTGTTAGAATTCCTGCATAGCCAGTGATAAGTGGGGGTAGTTTCACTTCATTGATATTCGGTTTCTGCCTTGTATAAGTTGTACATTTTGGATTATTTTCTGCTTCATCTCTGAGCTTTGGCAGGATAAGACCTACCTGCAATCAACTGTACATATAGGTGAATTTAAGGAAATCTTTATCTGCACTTTTTCAAATAATACAGCATTTAAATTTATTTATTTGTGGTGCATTGAATACTATCTAGATGGAAGTTGTGGCTCTGTTTTTTCAGTTAATGCTTGTTAGAATTTAGTGCTTGTTAGAATTCCTCCATAGCCAGTGATAAGTGGGGGTTGTTTCACTTCATTGATATTCGAGTTCTGCCTTATATAAATGGTACATTTTGGATTATTTTCTGCTTAAACTCTCACCTTTGGCTGGCTAAGACCTACCGGCAATCAACTGGATGTATAAGTGAATTTACGTAAGTCTTTATCTGCACTTTTTTCAAATAAAACAACATTTACATTGATTTGTTTGTGTTGCATTGAATACTATC
>NC_056733.1:1160818745-1160840775 GCF_019279795.1 Protopterus annectens
GGGAAATAAAAAAAAAATTCTTTGGGAAAAAAAAAAAAAACCAAACCCTTTTTTTAATAAAAATTGGGTCGGGGAAAAATTGAAAAAAACTGAAAAAAAGTTTAAGGGGGGGCCCTGGGCCTTGGTTTTTTTTAAAAAGACGGAAATTTTGCCCCGAAAAAGGGGGTTTTTTTAAAAAAAAAAAAAAAGTGTTTAAAAAAAAAAAAAAAAAAAAAAAAAAAAATATTTAAAAAAAAAAAAAAAAAAAAAAAAAAAAAAAAAAAAAAAAAAAAAAAAAAAAAAAAAAAAAAAAAAAAAAAAAAAAAAAAAAAAAAAAAAAAAAAAAAAAAAAAAAAAAAAAAAAAAAAAAAAAAAAAAAAAAAAAAAAATAAAAAAAAAAAAAAAAAAAAAAAAAAAAAACTAAAACCCCCTTTAATCTTTAACACTAAATGTTTGAACTCTTTCATGAACATTTGTCCTCCAAAATTTATGCATTTGTCCCCCCGTTCCCCAGTGCCGGGTTTACCTGCAAAACGATGGTTTGTGCTTAAAATTTTTTGGCATTTTTGTTGACGGTTAATTTTCTGTCAAAAAAAAAAGCATTTGGATAAAGGATAATGCCTGGTCAAGGTTAAATCCTGGAAAAAAATTTGTTTATGGGAAAAACCAAAGGGAGCTGAAAACTTTTCTGAAGAATAAAATTTCCAAAACCAACAAAAATTCAAAACCTAAAACCCCCAAGGCGGTCCAGCAAAAACATTTAAAAAACCTCAGTAAAATGATGGATGGGTGAGGGGCTTGCTTTGGCCACTTGGGGGAAGTCCAGAAATGGGGCTCCTTGCCATTCCGAGGCCCAACTCATCAGGGCCGGTCTTGGGGGGGGAGACGGGGCCCACTGTTCTGGGCCCTTCCACGCACTTGAGGGCCCGTTGGGCCCAAGCAAAAAGCCGGCTAAGGGCCGGGGGCCTACCCAAACCCCCCCACACGGGGTTTTCCTTTTAAAGGAAACAGTGATCCATGGGTGGGAATTTTATTTGTTTCACTGGGGCCCGCTCTTGAACCCAATCATCCCGGGGCTGGTGTACCCCCACGGTTATCCCCCACCCCTTTTGTTTTTTCGTCTTTGTCTGTTTGTTGTTAAATTCCAAAAAATTTAAATCCGGGTATGGCTCCTTCATCATAAAATTAACGGGAAAAAAAAAAAAAAGGCAATCTGTCCCCCCAAATTAAAATAGTGTCCCATGTCCAAAGTCGCTTGAATTGAAACAGTAATTCCCCTTTGTCTAACAACAAATATTTAAAGTGTTTAAACACCCTCTCAGTAAAAAAGCCAAAGTAAAACCAACTGGAAGGGGGTGTGGAAAGAAAGGGCATTATGTTTATAATCCCCCTGAAAATTTTCCCCGTTGTTTCTACGAAAAAATCTTGGGGGAAAACCTTTTCCCAAAACTTTTCTTTTAAAACTTTTCCTTTTTTTCAAAAAAAATTTGCGTGTGAATTTACAAAGAAAAAACACCCAAATTTTCCCCCTGTTTTCACAAATGGCGGGATGTTTTGTCTTAAAATGTAGGATTTGTTTTTGAACAGGTGTATTTTGAAGTCAAAAAATTTTTAAAACATCAGCCTCAACAAGGACCTTTAAAAATTTAAAATCTGTTAACTATAAGGCATCCTTTTCTTTCCAAACCCTAAAATAAAAAACCCCCATTAATGGTAGGAACATTTAAATATGGAAATTTTGTTTTTAAAAAAAAGCATGTTTTTTTTGAGTTTTAATGCAAATCTGATCCTGTTCCATTAACAACCCTGCATTTTTTTGCTTGTACTTTAAATAACGTAAGTATTTTTTCAAGGGTGAAAGGGTTTTGTTTATTCCCAACTTTTTACAAAAATTAATAATAAAATATAAAAAAAACAAAATTAAAAATAAAGTTGGGGGGGGTCCCAGGGCCCACCCTCCCCCCTACGGGACTGATATATGCCCCGGACCCCCGGGGGCCCCCACCTTTTGGGTCCTGGGGGGGGGCCCATCCCCCTCTGCAAGGGGGCCGGGGGGATTGATACCCTATTCCTCGGGGGGAATAAGACATTTTTTGGGCCCCCTACCCACGACCTTGGGGACACAAAACCCCCCGGGTTTTGCCCCCTAACCCCCAGACCCCCCCTCTTAAGGAAATAACTCCCTATGGGGGGGGAACTTTTGTTTTTGTGGGCTAGTTTTGGCCCAATATGTAATTGTTCCCCCACCCAAAAAACCCCCCAGGGTCTTGCGCTTTTTTAATCCCAATCCCTGGATTCCCATACAAAATTATGAAAAAAAAAAGGGCCCTGAAAAAAAATTTTAGCTGTCCATAACGCTTGACATTAAAAATTTAATTAAATTGGTTAAAACAAATATTAATTTTTGCATCTATGAAAGGTTTAAGTTAAAAAATCATAAATCACACGGGAAAGCGGGGTTTAGGGGCCCACCTAACCCCCCCCCAAACCCCACTTGCCCATGATTTTGTCCCCCTTTTAACCCCTTCCCCCTTTTTCCCAAAAAATTTTTTTTAAAGCTCCCCCCAGCATGGTCCCCCCCAAAAATCCCGGGGGAAGGCAAAATGCCTTTATCCTTTTTTGCAGGTCCTGATCATTTGAAACGGGAAAGTAAACCCACTGTCATTGAAAGGCCTTTTAAATTGTCGAGCCACCACTAACCATCCCTTTTTTACAAAACAAGTCAAAAAAAAATTAACGAATAAAAATCATAAAAAAATATAGGAGAGAAAAAGAGGGGAGAGAAGGAAAACACCCAACTATTAGTGAACAGAAAACCCCGCACCAGCGCAAAAAGAAGGAAGACAATGGAAGGGAAACTCACAACAATAATAAATAAATTAATCTTAAAAAATATTTTGATCCAGTACCAAAACCACTACTAAAAAAACATAAAGAAAAAGGGTTGAACAAGTCCCGGGAATATCCCCCCTTTAATTTGGTGTACTTTTGTTGGGCCCCTAACTAAAAAAACTTCATACTTGGGCCCCCCACAAGCCATTGTCATAGTCGTAGTCCCAAGGCCCCATAAGGTTTAAAAATTGGTTTTGGGAAGGGTGGTATGTATGCACTGTTCAGGACATACCCCAATTATGGCCAAAAGGATTAAAAAAACCCCCCTGTAATTGTTGCTTGTCCCAAATAATGTAGCAAACTTTAAGAAAATTTTGTAACAGTTTTAATATTTTTTCTCAATAAATTAAGGTGGGCTTCTCACCTACTAAGGGAAAGGAAGAAAAACAGAAACCTGAATCTAAACACAGTGAAGCATGGGGGTAAACCTTTCACCTAAAAACCTGCCCGAAACCCAAGGGTCCCCCCCAAATCTGAAAGGGAATGTAACACCCCTTTTAACATGCCGAAAACAGGGGCTCTCAGTAACCCCGTGCTGAAATTAGCCTCCTTTCTTTGGGTAACCATAAGGGCCTATCGTATAAAAAACTTGGCCCCAATAATAATTTCATTCCCCCCGGGGAGAAGGGCAAAAAAAACAAAAAAAATATTGGATGCCGGAAAAAAGCAAGCAAAGGGCGCGGGCCCACTGGCCAGGCTCCCAAAAACATAATGCAAATAGAATTAACCTGTGTAATTACATAAAATTACATAGCAATTATGGTATGTCCGGGTGGTTTGTTGTCAATAAAAAATATAAACTAGTAATTTTTTGTACATGGGGATCAACACTTCCATAGTTAGAACACCCAGTTGTGAAAGACGTTTTCCCGGGCAGAAGGGGTTCCCTCCCATTTGGGGGACCACAACACCAACTTTCCATAGGGCCCAGGGAAAATACAGTCTGTCTTTGGGTCTATTTTCCCCCAGGGGTAATTAGCCACTCCAGGGCCTTTTTAACAAGTAGGCCAAATGTGGGTGGCTTCACCACTTGGGGGAATGGGATTACCATTATCTTCCTTGTAGGAAAAGGGGGGTAACCTGTAAATTCTAAAAAATTTCCAAATTCCTTTTGGTAAGGAAATTTCCTGAAAAAAGGCCCCCGCGGAAGGTGCTCTGCCCCCACTTTTTTATACGTTTTGTTCCACGGCAAAAAAAGGGGTCTTTTTGGGTTTAGAATCTTTCCTCAGCATTTTTTCTTTAAAATAGCGGTGCGGGTTTGGGTTTTCCCGGCCCGGGGGCTGATGGATCTAGATTTAAAAAGTGAAACATATCATCAAATTCTGGTTTGGGGTGGTTGGTATTTTAAAAGGCAAAGGTTTTCCACCCCTTGGAGGCACCCCAAAAGTATGATAGAACAAAAATGGCATCCCCTGGAGGGGCCCTTTATTCTAACCAACCCTAAACTTGGGAAAAGTCAACAGTAAAATGAAAAAGGTTCATAGGTTCATACTAGGCTATTGCCCAGGGCATTTAAAGCCTAGATGTTTGTCTTCCCCCCCCTTTAGTATGGGGCTATCCCTTATTTTCTGTCCTTTTTACAGTGACATGAGGTAATCCCTGGGGAAAATTTAATCCCCCATCCATTTCAAGATTCCTTGAAAAGGCCAGGAGGGCTCTGCCTACAATAGGGATTTTTTACAGATAGGGAGTTTTTGGGTAAAATTTATCCCTCCAGCAGTTTTAAATGCCGTGTGGGGTTTTAAGCTCCGCCCTTGTGGCTTATGGATCTGATTTTTTGAGGTGAAGAAATTTCAAAAATGGGGGTTTTGACAGGGCCCTTGTATTTGGAAAAGGGTCCCTCTGAAAAGGGTATGACTAAAAGTCCAGCTGGAAAATTTTCCCCGGGCCCCATTGAATCTGTTGGAAAAGCATTCATTTATATGGTATTTGCCCGGGGCATTTCCCTGTAGGTGTTGTTTTTCCACCCAAAAAGGTGCTTGTTGCCATTAAAAGGCCCTTTGAAAAAGGACATAAAGGGAAGGGGACAATTGACTCCTCCATCATAATTTCCTATAAAAGGGGCTGGGCTTTAAACCCATTTTGGGGTCATTAAAAGGTGGGGAGTGGTTTGGGAAATGCCCCCGCTTCCATGTTTCTCAGGTCCACTCCCTGACATTGGCTTAACTTGTTGCCTGGGTCACCAATGTGGAGGGGGTGGGAAAATTCCCTTGAAAGGATATCCCTTTCCCTGGTTCATTTTGGGCGCAAAAATTTGGTACCAGCCCCCCCCTTGTAGTACTGTTGTCCTGTACCTTGCAGGTTCGGGTTATCCCCCAAAATGTTTGTAGAATTTAGGTAGGGTGAGTGGGAAAATCCTTGTCTTAAACCCCCATGTTAGGGGGGCTATTAACTTCTTAAACCCCTTTGGGGAAACAAATGGATTGTTTCTTAGGCCCCCCTTGCCTTCCCAAGGCCCCCCTATGTTGTAGGTCCCAATGTATGGAACTGTTGAAATGAATTTCCCCCCCTTTGCAAGGTTCCACAAAAATGGCAGGCATTGGGGGCCCTGTAAAATGAAACCATTTTAGGGTTCAGTCAAATGTTAGGGTTTTAGTGATTTGGGCACGTCCGGGTTTTGAGTAGATTTTTACCCCCAGGTAAAAAGGGTTTTTTTAAAACCTTGTTTCGGCCCTGGGGTGTCAGGGGGCTCTGAAATGTCAATGGATGTGGTCAGGGAAGTGCCCCGCCATCCCCCCCGGGGCGGGCTTTGGACATGTAAATAACCGTATGCCTTGGGGGGTTACCTTTGATTTGGGGATTTTCAGGTATGGGTGCCTAAGGGGGGCAAACGTCTCCTCGTTAAGGGGCCTGTAATTTTATGTATGTGCCGGGGAGGAAGGGGGCCATTACAGGATAAAATGTGGTAACCCTGTATGCCTTGGGGTTACCATTTTGGTTTGTGGATATGTGGGGGTACAGTTCATTTTGGGGTAGTGGTTGCCTGGAGGGGCCCTGCTTAGAGGTTTGCTGTTAAGGCTGTGGTTTAGCACATTGGGTTTTTGTGTGATATGTTTTGTTGCTTTTGTGGTAGTTTTGCCTGGATTTTGTTAGGAGGTCCTTGCAACGACTGGGTTGGCGTATTATTTTGGACAGGTTGGGTCCGCTGTTTGGTGGTCACTAAGGGAAGTTTGAATTTTGTTGGGGTTAGGGGAGGGGGTTGTCTGGTAAGGGGCACCCTTGGTTTAAATTTGTCTTGGGTAAACTCACCAGCTGGACGGGGGAGGGAACTGACAACTGACCTCTGGACATGCTAGAATACTATTGTGAATTCTGTAATCATTAATGATTGAAAACAAGGTCCAGTGGGGAGTGAGGGTGTACTGACATTACCTACAACTGCTGACTGATATAAAAGTGTCAGTGAGCAAGTGCCAGGTAACCTAAGTGCAATGTGTCACAATTAAGTAAATGCAACAATGACAAGCAGTCACTTGCTGTCATGTGTAACAGGGAAAAAGTACAGTAAGCAATGCAGATATCAGTAGTGAGTCACAGATGTGTTGAGAAGATGTGTACTATGTGGAAGTAGCATACCAGTGAAATAACAAGCTAACAGATAACAAGCATATAAACAAAGGTAGATCCAGGAGGCCTGGATGTAGTGTTTGCTACAACAAACAAGGTGTAGCAATGTCAGTAAGATACAGCTCAGATATGCAGGCACTATAAACCTGAAACCAGATGTCCCCAGCTATGAATGGCAGAGTACAGCCTATTGTCACACGAGTGCAGACCACAAACCTCGTTAATGTTAAATAACTGGCCTGAAGGCCAACTGCCCATACCAGAAGTAATACACTTGTACACTGGGCCCACAATCAGCAGTTCCCAACTTCAATGGATGAAAGATATGTGTCCTGCCACCACAGTGCTTGCCACCAACCTCCCTAATGTAAAACAACCGGTCTGAAGGCCAAGTACTTAGTACAAATGACATAGAATGATAGCTACACTGTAATCAAGTTTTAACCAAGCAGTAATAAGTAGAAGTTAACACTCCTTGTATAGAATGTGTACCATGTATTGTTGAGATACTATGCTGATAACCTGTTTGTCTACCTTGCCAGATAGACATGGCCCCAAAAAAGGAATCCTGCCTACTCTGCTGCAGAGGATGACGTGATTCACCAGAGCCTGGGGGTGACTATGCCATCCTGTTCTCACGCACCACCCAGAATCAGCAGGAGAGGTCTGCACTGTGGCAAAACCTCGTTAGCAGGATAAATGATGTTGGCATGCATGATAGGACATATGAGCAGGTGAGACATCACTGCAGTGATTTGATAAGAAATGTCCGCCAGCGTCCCAGATATCCGCAGGCAACAGGTTGCCACAGGTGGGGGTGGCCAAAATCCCCCTCACCAGACAGGAGGGGCTACTGCTAAGTGTTGTGGATCCAGCCCCAGAACAACAGCAACAATCATGCATCCTGATGGAGGTTGGATCCACACAGCAGCAAGAAAAAGGGTGCAGGTAAGATGCCATATTCATTTATTGTTATTACTTTTACATTTGTTGACCCAGATAGTCTAGCTGGATATAAGTCCATTTTCAGTAGAGGCCTGTGGAGAAAAGCTCCACACAAAACTAATAAAGGCAGACAGACAAGTTGTTAATACAGACAGCCAACATAATAGAATTGTACACCAGCCTGTTAATTAAATCAACATACATGTAAGGAAGTCAAACAGTTTAGAGTCATACACAATGTACCATTGGTTTCAAAGCAATCCTACCTAAAGCATAATGGTTATGCAATAAGGCAAAAGCCCAAGACATAATAGTAAGTGCTCAGAAGGGTAGAGAAGTAGAAGGAGTATGACAGATACAATGATATGGAAGAGGCAGGAGTCAAAAAGGGGAAGTGAGGAAAAAAAGGGAAGACAGTCAAGAGGAGGTGGGAGGGATGGGAGAAGTAGGTCAGAGCATAGAAGGACATCAAGGTGAAAGAAACAGGGTAGAAGCTAGTTTCTATGCACAATGAGGGGTTAAAGGTGAAGAGAGGGTAGGGGGAGGGGGGTTAGCCTGTACTCCAGGGAGAACAAAGCCAGTGGTTTTGGAAGTACAGTTTGAGTTGCGTTTGAAGAGAGGTAAGGGTGAGATTAGAGTTAACTCCTGGTATGTACATATGACTGTTCTGTACGCTGTTACTTCATGCACGCATAAGGTGTGCATGTGGTATGTATCTGTCATCATGATATATATACAGACATGATGTGCAGCTGATGTGTATAAGGGAACTAGTGTACTACTGTACTGTATCATGTGCAAAACAAATGGCAAATGTGCCCACTGACATTACTCTCTTCACACTTCCAGGTCCCTCCCATCTAGCAATGAGGCAGGCCATACATGCTGGTGAGTCTTTTAACATTATCTGTAAAACAATTTATAAAACTAGGAAGAGTAGTGTAACTCTGTAGTAGACATGCTGGTGACTGTGTTCACAATAACTGTAATTGACAGGTAGTAAATTGAGTAGTGTAACACGGTACTGATGTGTGTGTTTACTGTGGGGTGTGCATGTGTGCAAGTGTGCCTGTGCCCAAGTGTGCATGTGTGTTAGTGTCCATGAGTGCATGTGTCCATTTCTGAATGTGTGCATTAGTATTGAAGTGCATCTCTGTCAAATATGTATTGAGACTGTAATCTGTGTTCCATGTTTTCCTCCCTAGGTTCTGGTGCTGCTCTGGTGACCTGCAGCAGGGAACCTGAATCTTGTGCCCCAGGTACTGATGATGATGAAATGTCTGTAATGGTGCAGGAAGGTGTGTCTGGGTCCGCCATTGGTCAGCCAATTGACAGTACACAGCTTTCAACCCGTCAATGCGCACAGTCATCCTGCCGTTACATCCTTTGTCACCATTGTCCCTAGGTGATGGACAGTCAGCAGTGGGCATAGATCAGGGTAATGTGGTACCTGTGGTACATGCATCCCCACAAGGCAGCCATGACCAGGGGCCTCCAATGGTACCACGCAGACAGTCGCCCATGGGTTCTCGTGGGGCATCCGTGGAAACTGCCTCGGGCCCGGGGTGCCCAAGGGGGTTTTCAACCTCCACTATGTTTAGAACTGTCATGCAGGCACAGGCACGTATGGAAAGGTACACCAGACAGGGTCTGAGGGAGCTGAGAGCATGGCCCCATGACGGGCGGCATGCGTGATGTTGCGAATGCTATCCGTAACTTCACAGATGTCGTTGACAGAGGGTTGTGGGGCATAGAACAGCTGCTCCACAACCAGATGTCCATGGGCCAGGGGGATGGTGTGTTTGGGGCGTGCGGGGGATGCCAGCGAGCACCAGCTGGCAGTGGCGGGGGACAACAGGCCCCCCCTGTGCCAGCACCAGCCCCAGCAATGCTGGGTCTGTGCTGTCATCCAGCCCCCGGAGACCAGGGTCCCGTGGCTCTGGACAGTCCCAACAGGGAACTGTGTCCAGTCAACACACCCCTGCTTCCGATGACAGTACCCAGTCTGGGTTAGTACGGATGGCCCGTAGCACCCTGCCAGGCACAGGTACCGTGTCCGGGCCCACAGACACTGATCTGGATGACCTGACAGGTGCAGTCTGTGGCTGTCCACAAAACCCTGTACATGGCAGCCATTATGTGGGACTGTGTGCGTGCTTACACACATGCAGAAACCTAACACCTAGGGCAAACACATACACACACCCCTGCACCAACACGGTCCACCCTGTACTGCTGCCCCTCACAAACACACATACACACACATGTCAATTGGTGTTACCAGTGGCGGCTTGGGCATACCTAACCCACACCCTGTGCATATGATGACACTGTGCCACCTCCTGCATACTACAACATCGGTGCAGGTAAAGGTAAACACGTTGCTGATGCACAGGGTGACTACATAGATGTGTATAAGTAGTAACATGTTGGTAACTGTTGACTGTTGCAGTATAATTGTGTGTATATCCCAGCAGTCCTGCTGCAGTAACTGTATGAATGTCCTCAATTGTTATCTGCACCCATACTACTTAACAAAGTGTACCAGCTGCACACCATCACATGCTAACATTGACTATGGCAATGCATCTTGTGCTGTTATGTAGATTCAGCTACATGTATCTGTTCTGTCACACATGCATTTATACACACCCTGCTACCCACACACATGCACACGCTCACCTGCCATTCCCTTTATTTATCACCCTACATGAGTAGCTGTTGATACATGACAGGTACACATTTGAGAAGTGCACTATGTTGTTTACTACTGGCATCCCCTTCTCTACCTGTACTCACAGGGTGCAGGGAACCTCATCAGTTGAAACATGTAATGTGCATCAGGTACTGTAGTACCCTGATTGCCACATCAAACATGTTTCCCATAGGGAAATGCACACACAGACACATCTCACATCCACACACTTGCCACATTCAGGCTTCAGAACACTATCTAGGTATATTCGGGTAAGGGGTGTTACAGTAGCATGTAACACTATACTGAGTACTGGCAGTTAGTTGTCTGTTGTCATGTTGTCTGTATAGAATAAAAGAATTGTTTGATTATCCTACCCCGTTTTGTGGACATTACTTGAAGAAGTGTTACCTTACATGTGTTATCAGTACCACCACCTTCTGTTTTGTAGTTTTGTTTGTATAGGGTGCTATCAACATCACTGCTTGTTAAGGGTAATGACCACCCTGCAGTGCATAGCCCCATGTGGCAAAAACATCCCACCCATCATTGTGCACACACACTAACCCCACCAACAGTAAAACACATACTTTCCATTTGCAAGATTCAAACCCCTACCTAACTGTGCAATGACAGTAGAAACAGACACATTAGCAGAGTGTGCTATTTGCAGTTGGAGAAATCTTTACTAATGCTGTACTTAGACAGTGCTGACATCATCTGTGTGTAGGAGGAGGGGTGTGCACCCTGTAGTGTGTTCTCTCAGTTGGCAAAAAGGGAGTTAACCCTCCCAGCATAGTGCCCCACATAAACCCACTCATACTAAACACATACATTCCCTTTGCAGGATTCAAACCCCTACCTAACTACGTTATGACACTGAAGAAAGACCCTTAGCAGAGGGTATTCAAATTGCTGGAGGACTTTACTACAGGTGATATAGTTATACAGTCCTGACATCATCAGTGTTTCAAAGGGGATCTGCATCCTGTACATACTGTCACGTTTGCAAATGGGGACTTTCCCCACACACACATCGATGTGTTGGAGGTTTGCATATGGGGGATCCAGAACTCCAGTGTGATTAGTATATGGTTTGATTGCAACAATGAGGGATATACTCCCAGTGGTGAGCAGTTTTTACTCATGTTTGTAAAGATCAGCTCTAGTATATCTGCCCCCCTTGTGGGAAGGTTGGTTACCTGTTCCATAGCCAAAGAATGTCTGATCAATGGGAACCTTAGAGCTTGGGTATTGTGGCTTGTGTAATGTTCACAGTCTATGTTTGGGTAGCTGGCATCACCCAGTATGATGGTGTTTGCAGAGTAATCTAAACTCTCCTGTGTCAGCATGAAGGCTGTGTGGGAGTCCTGAGTTTGAGAGGGTGCTGTAAGAGCTCCTCTGTGTCTCTTTCCATGTGGTCCAGGGAGGTACATCGCAGGTTGTTTGCACCAGCATGGACAATGTCTGCCTCATAGCTGTACTTGCTGTGGAGTGACCTGTGTGCCTGTGTTATGTGGCACATTCTATCACCCAACAGGTAGCTGACTGTGACCCTCACCTTGCTCTGTCTGGAGGGGGGGGCCCCCTGTCAACAGCTCATGTCAAGCAAGTGCCCCCCCTCATAAATGATGTGGAAACCTTCAAAGGCCCAAGGCCTGTTGAAAATATGGACCAGACTGCAGATACCTGTATAGAGGCATTCTGTGGACACATTCAGGAATGCATGGATCATGAAGCCACATATGAAAGCATGACCCAATTCTCCAAAGGCAGATGTCCTGGGCCGGACACCAGGGATAAAGACACTATACAACAGAAGGATTGCGCCACTACATGATACAACAACCTCCCAAAATGTGAAGGCACCACTGATGAGTATTGGAAGACAACTACAGGCACCCATATGATTGTCTAAGGCCATCTTTGAGAGAGGATTCCACAAGCCACTGAGGATAATCACAAGGCTGCCTGTAGTTATGTTAGTAACCTGGGTGGTACTACCCAGATATGCTCAGAGGTAATCCAATATGTCACACAAAATATAAAACACACAGACATTGCCATCATCCCAGTGGACAGGTTCAATTTCCCTTTTCCCCACCACACCAAAGGGCAAATATGTCTCGCACAGTGCCCCCCGACATCACAGATGCACAGGTAAGAGATGCCCTTCCCCAAAAAAACTGCATCAATGGGACCAGACAGTGTCCCAGGCTGTGCCACATGCCACAAAAAGTCACCCGACATAAACCACTGCAATCCCGCCAATCTGATATTGGCCAAGATCATACACAACAGTGGTCCCAACACAGGTGGTGGGCAGGATCCTGGCCTCAATGTTGATCTTTGCGCAAAGCATGGCAAGGATCATCTGAAACCTCACTATCAATATTGTGGACCCAAGAAGTCACCATACAATTTC
The DNA here is from genome assembly GCF_019279795.1 of Protopterus annectens. Lineage (NCBI taxonomy): Eukaryota > Metazoa > Chordata > Ceratodontiformes > Protopteridae > Protopterus > Protopterus annectens. The sequence continues at coordinate 1,160,831,249 of NC_056733.1, forward strand.
TTTGTCAATGGAAAAACCTGCCACAAACCTGTTTTTATTTCTTTTTAAAAAAACCCAACCCTGTCAAGGGGGGGGGTCCACAAGCCACCTGGACCTTCATAATTGGTCAATACCCACTTGGATTCTAGGGAAGTCCCAGTGTCAATTTAAACCCCCCTTTACTAGGGGGGCACATCTCAAGGGCGAAACACATTGAATTGTGGAGCCATGGCCTCCCAAATGGTACAAGGGTGTCCCCGGCAACCCTAGGACCAGTTCAATATTTTTCATAGGGCAGGCCAAAGGAATATGGGCTGGGTGCAGGTGATGCAACCAACACCATAACAATAAGCGATTCCAAAAGGGACCTTGCCAAGACTTGTGCCCACCATCCTCAACTGAATGACAGAAAAAAATGTCATCCCCTTTGCAAAACTAAATACCACAATTACCACAAGGAAACCCAAAATGCAACCCAAGGAATTTTGGGCCTTTGGGGTCGGTTATAGCATTCTCCTTTCAACAACTGGACAAAGGGAGGTAACTTTAATGGGCCACATCATCAGGGGTCCCCTGTAGGCCAGGGGAGGACATTGGCCCCTTTACTCATCCCTTCATCCCTAAATTACTATGATGAACCCGCCATGCACCCTTCCAGAATAGAAATGGAGTAAAATTGTATACGGGGATCAAAGTGTCAAAAGAGCCAATACTACTGGAAAGTAGCAGCAGTCACTCAGTGAAACCCCTTCTGGCAATCTGTGCCTGACAAAAGGCCAGGGCTCCCTCACAATGGCCATGTGCTTCAAAAACCAGATCCCAAATACATGTGGAAATATTGAACCTCAGGAGTGATATCATAGGAATGCAGGGGCACATTCACAATCAACTCCCTTCATTTGATTAATCCCAATAGAGGAGGCAACTGACCATACATCTTTAAGAGGATATTAATATGGATGGACATTGTGGGTTCCCTGGGTACATTATGGCATGGAGAAAGAGGCACAGTAACTAAACCCTTTGGGGGCATAGCAAAAAGATTCACAATGATGTTGAAAGGCACAAAACTGGGTATGGATACATGCCCTGGGCAGGTATCCCTGTACCCTATGGACCATGTTCCCTTTTCACCATTGGCCCTATTGCTGTCAATCACCAATGTAATCCAAAACTGGAGCATGGCAAAGGTCATTGTAGCATCATGGGACATTTTGGAATATGGTTATGAGTAAGTCAAGTGCCACATTTCACAGTCAATTCCCCCCCCCTTTTTAATCAATGTATGAATGGAAAAAAAACCAAACTGTAAAAACAAATACAAGTCGTAATGCATACAATTGATAGTAGTATGCCCCCAAAACCCGTGTGGGTTCGTCAGGGATAATAAAACATAAATCACACAATACACGGGTGGTAACCCCCACCTTGGTTGGCATAGAAAGGGATTCCGCAAATTACTGAATCTTGAATAAGGTGCTACAACACCCAGTGAATGGTTCTTGTGGTCCCATTGCAGGAAAATTTTTACCACTCCCCCAAAAACATGCACTCTGTCAAACCATTTAAATTTTTGAGACCAGGTGGCACCCTACACAGGGGATACATTACATCTCCCTGATATACAATCCCACATCAGATGAAGAAGACCCCGGGTTTGTTCCCGTGCAAATACCATTATTCACATGTGGGGGCACACACATGGTAACATTGAAAGTCACAGGTACATATGGATTTCCCAATACTATGGGGGCTTTCCATAAGTGAATAATGTCATGTTTTGTGAGGGAAACACAACACATTCTGTGGTCAAACATTATGTTGAATAAAAGCCAACATAATTGTGATATCGTTTAGAAAGGGGATGTCATCCTGTGGTGTTTTCCCAGTTGCCAAAAAGGGGTTTCAACAACACACTTACCCCCCTTTACACACACTTCCACCTGCTGGATTCAAACCCCTACCTAACTATGTTATGACACTAAAAAATTAGCACAGGCTATTGCATTACTGGGGATTTCCTTTCCCCGATATACTTATAGGGTGCTGACATCATCAGAGTTTAGAAAGTGGAATGATCATCCTGTGGTGTGTTTTCCCAGGTGCCAAAAAGGGGTGTTTTTTCAACACACTTACCCCCCCCATTCCACCTGCTGGATTCAAACCCCTACCTAACTATGTTATGACACTAAAAGGACATTAAACAGCGCCTATTCAATTACTGGGGATTTTTTTTTCCCATATACTTATAGGGTGCTACATATCAAATTTAGAAAGGGAAAGACATCCTTGGTGTGTTTTCCCATTGCCAAAAAGGGGTTTTTTCAAAATTACACCCTTCCCCCCTTCCCCTGCTGGTTAAAATTCTATTTATCCCAAGGGAGCATTGCCAGTGCTTTCCCTTTTGGGGATTTCCCCCTAATTTATAGGGTGCTACATCTCAAATTTAGGTGGTGTCTCCTGTGGGGTGTTTTCCCGTTGCCAAAAAGGGATGTTTCTTTCATAAACTTCACCCCTTTAACCTCGGTTCAAACCCCCACCTAACATGTTTTGACCTAGGAGGTTCAGACTTTTCATTTGGGGATTTCCTTTCCCTATTAAAATTTGGGGGGTTACATTCAATTTTGGTGGAAACACCTGTGGGTTTTTCCCATTGCCAAAGGGAGTTTTTTCTACAACCTTACCCCCTTACACAATTGCCACCCTTTGGGGTTTAAATACCTAACAGTTAGACACACATTACCACCCCTTTCTTAGGGGATTTCCTTTTTACTTTTGGGGGTTTACATCTCAAGTTTAGAAAGTGGAAGATCATCCTTTGGCCCTTGCCAAAACTTTCAACACATTTCCCCATTTAATGTGGAAAACCCCCACCAACTATGTTTTAAAAACCTATGCACGATTGCATGGCTTTAAACGGGAACCTTTTCTCCAATAAACTTTAAAGGGGGGTTACAGTGTGTCAAAAGGGGTAGTCCTTGGTTGTTTTCACTTTAGGAGTAAAATTTTTAATTTGGATGCCCCCGTTCAGCCCCCCATGGCATTTTTTTTGGGAAAAATGTCCATTTTTCTAAGGGACTCCCAGTTGGGCTTTCAATGTTTAATCCGCCACATTTTTGGAGATTACCTTCAACAAATACCCCAGTTTATGGTTTTGGTTTCTTGGGCCCGGGAGTTACTGTCCAAATGCTTTTTGGAACAAAACAGGGATTACTTGCCTGCAGGTTTTGCATGGGATACTTTCACACAATTTTCAACATCCTTCTACTACCAACACTGTAGCACTGCTGTTAGGTTTTAGACCACGGGGGGGGCATATCCCGGGTTTAGCCTACACTCTTTCATTTTCCCTAGTTGCAAACAGCCTGGAGGTGTCCAGTTTGACATCTCACCAGGCCCCAAGACCCTGGAATTGTGCCCCCTAACTTAACAAGTGTAGTTGAAATTTGGAGAGGATATAATTGAGCTCATAAACAAAAAATTGGGGCATGAGCAGACCCCCCCTTTTGGCTTGGTCAGGGGCGATATGCCTTTGATGGGTTGCATCCAAATTGGGACTTTGGCCATTGTTGGGGAAACGTCCTCGCCCACCTTGGCCTTGCAAAACTTTTCCCAATCCCCACTCAGGTTTGTGGAAAACCTAACAACTGAAAAAGTAAACCCATTGTCCGTGGGTTGCAAACTGGCTTAAGACGGGACCCACAGGGTTAGATTGCGGCACATGTTGATCCAGGGTGGACATGGTTCACACAGGGCTTCATTTTTTCCCCATGGCAAATTTTATTTGGGGATAAATGGTTAGTCTGCAAAACCTTTTGGGGGCACAGTCTGATGTGGTGCCCGGGCCAGGCCCGGTGTCACAAATGTGTAAATACCCCCAGGGAAAAGAATGACCCCAAACTAATTAGGTGGCAATCCCTAAGCACAAGGAGGTTTCTGGCCCGGGGACCCAGGTTGACAGTGAGTTCTTCGAGACTACATTCAAAGGGCTGGAAGACCCTTCTACATTCCCATGATCAGGATGGGATTACACCAGACATGGGTCATTTTTCTTTCTTCATTATCAGACCGGTTTGAACCCTATTCTGGTGTACCACCCAACATCTGCAGAATTGGAGACACCCTGATTCCCCACCAAAGGATCAAGGAACCCCCACTGTCATTGTGCCAGTTTAAGACACTCACACTCACACCCAAACCTGCTTTTTGCTTTTGGCCCCAGAGGCCTGCCAAACAAGATTAATGGACATGTCCACCTCAACCAAAGATCCACCGAACCACAGGCAGGGACTTACACCAGCAAGTTGTTGGAAGTTGGAGGGATGGAGTTACACGGAACTCCTAGCTTGGTCAACCTGGGCCCTTTGAGGCAGACCCTTGCTGGCGGTTCAAGAGGTTCTTACCTAATGCTAGTTGAGAGTTGGTTTGTCCCTCAACCATTTGGTATTTGCCTGCATAGCTTTTTTAGATTGTGCCCTTTTCTCCTTTCAACATTATCCCAGGGTAAACCCCCCATTCCCACCATCATTAGGACCTGTTGGGGGGATCAACCAGGTCTCTTGGAAACCGTCTGGAGTTTACTCTTTGGGGGGGGTTTTGTGTTTTTGGGAAAACAGTACAGCCGTCCTTTATTCATTGGGGTTAGGTCCCTCAGTCAAGCCCCTATTCAGATTGTACAATCACATGTGCATTGATTCCCCTTGGCAGGCTTTCTCATAGGGCCCCGTTGCCTGGGTGGGCAGCATGGCAGTGTGTGGAGCTATTGTTTTTTCAAACAATTAAAGTGTTGCTTGTATCTCCTGGGGATACTGTTGTACTTTACAGGGGCTGGATTGGGGTTTCTAGGTCCCCCCAGGGGCTGTTTGGCATTTCAATGCTATGGTAACTGAAACCTCCCCCCTTCTGATTAACACATACCCTAAATCACAATGAAAAAGGACCCTCTCCACAAAGGGAAAGGTTTTTGGGGGGACCCCACCAAAACAAACTGATGACAATAGGGGGTTTCAATGCAAGACAGAGCTACATCTCCAAAAGGGGCAGTGGCACACAGAGAAACTCAATCTCAAAAGACATGCAAGGCAATTGGGGACATAAATACCAAAACAATGAAGGAACCCCACTGCTTTCTTCATTTTGTCAGACACCTGGTTTTAAACCCCGGGTAGTCAGAGGGTCACAAAACTTATTTCCCTGACCACAATATTGGGAACATTTGGCACTTATGCATTTTCCCCTCCCCCACCCCAAAAAAAAATAATCATGCTGTTGAATATGTCTCTTTGGGGTTCCCTGGGAGACATAGAAAAAACAAGTACCAGCATATGGGGCCTGCTGGTATCTCCTTCAGTATGTGAAATCCAGAAGGGGCTGGAATATTCAACTGTATTTAACCTTGTCTTCTCGGAAAGACCTGAACACTGGCGGAAAAGTGGTCCCCTCCCGGGGATGCCTCCACAGCCATGGCAACTACCCCCACCAACTTAACCAGTTGGAAAGATAGGGAGGGTCATGGAGTCTTACACGACACATTATGCCTCGGACCCTTGTTCCCACCTGTTCAGCTTTGACAGGGGAACCGCCTTTTGACCTTTGCACCGAAGTACCACCAGAAGATGGGTTCTTCAAACATTTATATGTTCCAAATGAGGAATCCAGTTTTTTCAGTGCATACCGCTCTTCAGGTGACCATGCCTGACTCAAACCAGTCCAACAGGATTTGGGGAATGCTCCACTCAAGAATCCAAATCCACCAATATGACTGGTATTTGAACCTCACACAAAGTAAGGACATGTGGAGGGACAGGTCATCTCAGAGGCATCTACACTCTAGCAGAGTACCCAGTTCATTTTGAAAATCCCTCATGACTCTCTTTAGGAGACATCACAACCAATGGAAAGGAAACAGAAAGACCTCAAAAGATTCAATTCTGGGGCTTGTGTCCTCAAGCAGAGGACAAATTCAAACACTGTACACTTATTACCACATAAGGGGTGGCAATCCAAAAGGCTCTTTACCACAGGGGAGATAGCCCGTATAGCTAACACTTAAACACCGGAGTACTATTGTAATCAAAAGAATGTCTTGGGGGCTTGTTCCCCTTATTCCAACATTTTTTTGTTTTTCCCTAGATTTTAGGGACATTGAGGCCTTTCTAGTTGAACCTGGGAATATTGAGGACTGTTCATTGTTGTACACTGCAACCCCCCCGCCCTCAACATACTGTGAAGATGCAATTTCCAAATGGAGGGGTTTCAACAAGGATAGCAAACCAGGGGGTGAAGCTAACCACAACACATCCAAACCAGTTCCATGGTGTCAAACTTAAGATATACACATAGCACACAAAACCTCTAGGTTGTCAAAGTCTACCCGAATGGGGCCACCACAGAGCCTCACACAACTCCTCCACAGGGCAAGCCTGCAACCAAAGAACAATGGGTCCAAAAGCAAGCCCCTTGCAAACAAATCCAACCACTTGTCAAGGGACTCCTTAAACCTGATTCCCATCACCAGATAGGCAAGGAGGGCCCAAGCTCCTTGGGGGCTGGAAACCACAAATCCACTCAGGTCATAAACTCAAGTAATTGACCCATCATAACCCTGGGTTGAAAAGCCCAGTGACCCCCGGACACAGGAAAGGCTGGGATCCCTCGATTAGTGGCCAGGCAGGTTGACCTTGAGTATCCCACCTTCAAAGTAAGCCCCAAAAACAGGAAAAAAAATGCTGAAAATTTTTTTTAGATATTTTCACTGGGGCCCAAGTTGTCTGCCAGACATCTCAGGAGGGTTTCAAGGGCGGTTACCCGTCACCCTGGGCTTCTTTCAATGATGCCTTACCCCAGGAGCAAGTTAACTACCCCCACCCCCCCCCCCCCCCCCCCCCCCCCCCCCCCCCCCCCCCCCCCCACCCCCCCCCCCCCCCCCCCCCCCCCCCACCCCCCCCCCGCCCCCCCCCCCCCCCCCCCCCCCCCCCCCCCCCCCCCCCCCCCCCCCCCGCCCCCTCCCCCCCCCCGCCCCCCCCCCCCCCCCCCCCCCCCCCCCCCCCCCCCCCCCCCCCCCCCCCCCCCCCCCCCCCCCCCCCCCCCCCCCCCCCCCCCCCCCCCCCCCCCCCCCCCCCCCCCCGCCCCCCCCCCCCCCCCCCCCCCCCCCCCCCCCCCCCCCCCCCCCCCCCCCCCCATACCCCCCCCCCCCCCCCCCCCCTCCCCCCCCCCCCCCCCCCCCCCCCCCCCCCCCCCCCCCCCACCCCCCCCCCCCCCAAAAAAAAAAAAAAAAAAAAAAAAAAAAAAAAAAAAAAAAAAAAAAAAAAAAAAAAAAAAAAAAAAAAAAAAAAAAAAAAAAAAAAAAAAAAAAAAAAAAAAAAAAAAAAAAAAAAAAAAAAAAAAAAAAAAAAAAAAAAAAAAAAAAAAAAAAAAAAAAAAAAAAAAAAAAAAAAAAAAAAAAAAAAAAAAAAAAAAAAAAAAAAAAAAAAAAAAAAAAAAAAAAAAAAAAAAAAAAAAAAAAAAAAAAAAAAAAAAAAAAAAAAAAAAAAAAAAAAAAAAAAAAAAGAAAAAAAAAAAAAAAAAAAAAAAAAAAAAAAAAAAAAAAAAAAAAAAAAAAAAAAAAAAAAAAAAAAGAAAGAAAAAAAAAAAAAAAAATCCTTATAAAAAAAAAAAAAAAAAAAAAAAAAAAAAAAAAAAAAAAAAAAAAAAGGTGGGGGCAACCTTTTTTCCCCACATTGCCAAAACCCCCACCCCCCACCAATTCCCTCAACTCAGGAAAAACAGACCAATGATTGCCAAAACAAATGGGGCCCCAAAATTCCAAAAAAAAAAAAAATTGGATGGGGGGGGGGCCCAAAAAAATTGGCCCCATTAAAAAAAGGGGTCCCTCCAAACCCCCAAAAAATCCCCAGTTGAAAACCCTGTTTTAACTTAAGGGTCATTGGGAATTCAAAAAAGCAGGGGGGGATTGAACATTACCAAATTTTTTGGTTTTTCAACAATCATTTTTTTAAACTTGGGCTTTTAAAAAACAGAAGGCCTTTATGGGAACATAACATAGCCCGGGCAAACTTTAACCAACCCCCATGGTTCAGAAAAATCCCCCTTAATTGTGCCCCTTCAACGGGGTTAAAACGGCAAGGGGGCAACGGGGTCAAAGGCTTCCTTACCTCCAAGCTTCAAAATTTTCCCACGGGGTCATTCCCCCACTTTTTGACTTTTTTTCAGAAGGAAAACCCGGAGGTTAGGGACAAAGTTTAAAGTCCCTGGGGCAAGTTAAACCCACTGCACAAATTTCAAAGGGTCTCTGCCAAAGGGTCCAACCCCTTCAAAACACAAACAAGAAGTATTTCAAAGAAAAGGGTTACCAATTTACTGGGTGGAACCTCTAAGCACCAGGTTTCAGGGACCGGGCCCCCCGGTTTACAGTGCCTTTTTTTACACTACATTCCCGGGGTATTTGGGAAAGGGACAGGACCAACTTTCCATCTAGTAAAATCATTGTTCCCATCATCACTCATCAGACCAATGATTGCATACAATGCCCCATTCAGATTGATGGGCCCACAAATTCCTCGACAGGAGGTGAAAGGGTCTCAAACATATTTCTTATGCTGCCCGACTGAAGGAATTCCAGCTGTATTCAGTCCACCGTCTGCTCAGAGGTGACCTGTGCCTGACATACAAGGCTATGTCCAACCCAGAATTAATGAACATGCTTCACCTCAAGACCTCTACATCCATCAGAACTACAAGGGCAGGAGACCTAAACCTCAACACAGATATTAATAGGATGTGCTGGAGGGACAGATTCATCACCCAGAGAGTCCATATGCTGTGGAACAACATCCTGGTACATGTGAGGCTGAGCACCTCACTGGCTTTGTTCAAGTGAGATCTTGACCAATGGATGGGAGATTGCAGGTATACCCCAGGGATAACCTCAGTATCACTGCTTGACAGAGGCACAGCAAAATAATGGGCATATTATCCATCAACCCGGTGGCAGAAGCCACAAAACTCTGGGCTAGGCTTATTAATGCCCTAGGGCAGATAGCCTAGTATGAACCTATGAACCTATGGACATAGGCCTGGGGCAGTTCCTGCTATTAGGACAGTGGTCTGCAGCAAGCTATATAGTAGTAGGGGTTTTTGCCATTGGTTTTGACCATGGCTATTCCATGTTGCTTCTTGTTGTGGTACAAACATGGGTGTGTGGTTATCCATGCTATTTATTGCTAGTCACCCTCATTTTGTATCTTGTTCCATGTTTTTGCACATGTACATCACTGTATGACGTGCAGATATGGATGTTAGTTGGGGTCCTCAGGTGTGCATATTGTACATGATATTACATTACTTAACACATGGCATTCATGCCTCAGGTGGTGCTGCAGGGCACATACTACACTCCCTGTACGTTTGGAAGCAGGTTGTGTCATGTTAGGCATCCCTGTTACTGTATGAGTGAGTCAGAGGGGATCAGTCCCAGTGTTCCTACTGACCAAGCGTATTTTGCGTTGCCTTTTGGGGGCCCAAGGGCCAGGGCCCCCCTACCCCCCCGG
>NC_056733.1:1160841275-1160875954 GCF_019279795.1 Protopterus annectens
AAATGATTAAATAAAGTATTAATCATATGAGAAAATGAAGTATGAAGGTAAATAAATCATATTAGTGTACTAAGACAAGAAAGTAAAAACTATTGATCATTATTAATAATATAGGGGACCTTCTCTATAGTTTTGTTATTTAAAGCTATTTTTTTTGGGACTCTTCAACATAGTTTTTTGTGCAGAAATGTACGAGTAAGCCATTGTTCTAAAGGCATTCCAATTCAATTTAGTGCGATCAAGCCAGTTTTTGGAAATGTAAAGTTTTATGAGAGAGGAAATAAATATAAATACATGTGTGTCTAATTTAGAAGATGTATCGAGGGTATGTGTAGAATTGCTGTTTCCCAGGATAAGGTGGATTTGTGATATCCCATTTTCTGTAACCTTACCTTCAAAGAAGTCCAAAGTTTATGTGAATAGTAGCAATACCAAAAAATATACAGAAGGTCAGCTTTTGGAAATGAGCAACAAGGACAAGAGGGAGACTTACTAGCATCAATTTTTTTAAGTTTGGAGGGGGGATAATAAGCATTATTATTTATCATCAATTGGGTATAGATCAATTTCTTAAAATGGGAGTCTTCCAAAGTGTTTCTAATAGCCAACAGTTTTTGTTTCTCAGTTAACTGAGAATTATGTTTATCCCAGAAGTTAGAAAAAAGACATAGGGCCAGATTCAGGAAGGCTTACACGGAGTTCAAGAGTAGTGTAAGCCTCCGTGTAAGCCTCCCGATTCAGGAACAGCCCAAATCTCCGTGTAAGAGACAGCTAACATGTCTCTTACATGGACTGGGCGTGGAAATGCTCAATACCTCATTTGCAGCTCAAAGATATGCAAATGAGGTATCTGAGCGATCCACGAAGCAGAAACCAGTCCGTGTAACGGACGTGTTAGCTGCAGAAATGTACTCAGCTGACAACTGAGTACATTTCTGCAAAATTAAAAACGGAGCTATGTCAGCTCCAAATAAAGGGTGCATTTGTTTCATTAAGCATGCCAATGGCCAAATATGTGGCCATTGGCATGAAAAACTGTTGCAAAAATATGTTATATATCTTTTTTTTTTCCACGGGATTTTGAGGTTTAACTGCAGCGCACACCCGCGCAAACGGGGTGCGCTACCTAAAACTAAAAACCGAAGCTTATAAGCCCACAATTCTGGGATTTATGTATTACATGGAATGTCAATGGAGGGACTTGCAGACCAAAAACAAAATGGCCTCCATTTAGTGGTTGTCAAGGGAGGCAAGCTCCGTGTAAGACATGTAACTAGTCATTACTAGGCAATCCTATGTAAATGAGGGTTACAATACTGAATCACACTGCCACATAGGTAATGAGCACTTTCTGAGTAGTGTAAGAGTTAGAGAAGGGGGAGGAACAGAGTAAGTGGTAGGTGACATCACGGGGGGGGAAGGATAGATACAAATGTACCAGATTGGTGGGCAATGTAAGGTGAAAGATGACAGACAGACTTCAGGGAGGGAAGTGTGTCCCAACAGAATACTAGGAAAGTCAAGAAATGGAAGGTTTATGCTATCCCTACACTCAAAGTTTCTTGATATACGTGCATGCGTGCGTGTGCGCACGTGGAAGGCAGGTTCAACATGTGGGAGCGTGTTGCAAACCGTTTACAACGGTTTGTGCGTGCGTGCACATGTGGAAGGCAGTCTGCACGCGTTTTAACATGAATCAGCCTAGTTCACACCGTGTAAGGATGTATGCACGCATGTAACACCGTGTAGGGATGTGTGCGCGCGTGTAAGTGAGTGTGAGCATGTTGGAGCTGGTGTGCACATTGCTCCCCTTCAGGAAACAGAGAGGAAACAGGGAAAACCAAAATACAAGGAAACTGCCAGGGAATACTGCTGGAGTTAATTGGTGGAAACAATTGGAAGCAGGCAATTATGCAGGCAGACTAGAAGCCCAACCCAGCACTTAAAACACTGCAAAGAGCAGTGCAGGGTGTTTCTCACAAGAGATACTGCAAGAAAGTAAGCTATCAGAATTGAAAACTGAAAAAAGCTGAACTCACAGCAGAAATGCTAGGGGCTGCCATAGCTGTTATAATCAGGCAAAGGTGAATTGCTGAGGGTGGTGTCAATGCAGATGCTGACAGACAACCCAGAGTGAGGAGGAGGAGAAGAGTATACAGGCCCAGGGTCACCTACCATGGGTTACATGAGCTGGAGATAGTAGAGCGCTACAGGGTGGACAGAGACCTTCTGCAGCAGATTGTTGAGCTGTGCAGGCCACATCTCACACACAGAACCAACAGAGGGGAACCCATCCCAGTGGAAACCAAGGTATGTGTTGGCCTAAGAATACTAGCAACAGGTACCTTCCAGAGACCAACTGGTGATATGATGGGGATATCACAGGCATCAGCCTCCAGGGTACTGCACCAGTTCCTGGATGCCATGTCAGCACATGTCGGTGATCATATATATGTCCCTAATGACCGTGAGGTTGTGGCCAGCAATATGCGTCTCTTCCAGCAAATAGCGGGATACCCTGAGGTGCTGGGTGCAATAGATTGCATGCACGTATGCATCAAAGCACCAGCTGGTGAGCGGGGTAGAGTCTACATTAACCGCAAGGGATACCCCTCCATCAACTGCCAGGTCGTGTGTGATGCCCAGGGCATAAAAATGAATGTGTGTGCTGGCTGCCCTGGGAGCTACCACGATTCCCACATCTGTCATCTGACGCAGCTGTACCAATCATTTGCCAGTGGGGACTTCCCACACGGACACCTAGTGGGGGATGCAGGTTATGCACTTGAGCCGTGGCTGATGACACCCATCAGAAATGCACACACACCTGAACAGGAACGCCATAATGAGGCACACGCACAAACACGTAATGTTATAGAGCGTGTGTTTGGGCTGCTCAAGTCACGGTTCCGGTGTCTGGACATATCTGGTGGAGCCTTGCAGTACACACCAACTACATGTACCCAAATGGTCATGATATGTGCTATGCTACATAATATGATCCTGCGGAAACAGCTGCAGCAGGACCAGCACAGGGCTGGGCCTAACATCCCCCCACCATTGCCAAGGCCACCACAGGCAGAGGGTGACTCGGAGGAGGAACAACCTGACCTTGTCCCAGTAGGCAGAAGGAGGCGTGCCCAGTATGCCCTGGCCTTGGCAAAGAGGCAACTCATAGCACATACACTTGGTCAGTAGGAACACTGGGACTGATACCCACTCTGACTCACTCATATAGTAACAGGGATGCCTAACATGACACAACCTGCTTCCAAACATGTACAGTGTAGTATGTGCATCCGACAGAGGCAGCCCTGCAGCACCAGCGCATGAATGCCATGTGTTAAGTAATGTAATACCATATACCATATGCACACCTGAAGATCTGACTAACATCCACCCTCACCAATCATAAACCACAAAAAACACAATCCTACCTCATAGGTACCACAAGCGATAGTAACCTAGATGTAATGCTACCCAATGCCAGAAGTATAAATGCATGCAGTGTAAACGCACACAGTATAGAGAATGTAGATACCAGTGCTGTAATAGAAAACAGGGTCAAAGCCCACATCAGCACCCTGACACTACCAGGTCACACCTCTGTCCTAATAGCAGGAACTGCCCCAGGCCTACTCTGGCAACGTGAGTGTCAAACGAAATATTACTGTCAACCTGGGTGCCCAGGACCCTGATAACCTCTTCTGTGCTTAGAGGATTGCCACCTAGATGGGAACTAGGGGTAACCCTGTTGTTTCCAAAGGGTATGACTATGCATTGTTTAGTGTTTAACATAAGGCCATGGCTCTGGCACCAGTTATCTGTGTCTATGAGACCCTTCTGAAGGATGTCTGTGTCAGATGGGTTTCCAACTATGGTTCCCAGTTTGCAGTCATCTTCAAACTTTGTCAGCCATAATCCTCCTGTGTTTGCTCGTACTTCTGAAAAGTAGATGCTGAACAAATGCGGGCCCAGGACTGAGCCCTGTGGGACACCACTTGTGACAGCTCTGGAGTGTGACATGGCACCAGCAACTTTGACCCTGTGTGTTCTGTCACTTAGCCAGTTTGCAACCCATGCTGTGATGTATGGGTTCACAATTAAGCTGGTGATGTTTTCAATGATACCTGAGTGGGGTATTGTGTCAGAAGCCTTTGCCAGGTCAAGGTAGGCTATGTGGACTGCCTTGCCCACATCAATGGCCTGGGTGACTGTCTTGAAAAAGTCAACCAAGTTTAAAAGGCATGATCTGCCCTTGACAAAGCCAAACTGGATTGGATCCAACATCTGCAAGTCCCCTATGTCTTCATTTATTATTCCCATTATGATCCTCTCCATAGCTTAGCAGAACAGGCTTGTCAAGCTGATGGGATGGTAGTTTCCAGGGTTGGTGGAGGCACCTCCTTTGTGAAGTGGGTCCACCATTGCCGTATGCCACTCCTTGGGCACATATCCTGAGGTGAGGCTAAGATTAAACAGCTGCCCCAACTGCGGGTGTAATTCCTCATTGAGTTCATGGAGCACACAACTGGGGACACCATCTGGTCCCATGGATAAAGTGTTTTCCGCCTTGGATAGAGCAGTTCTCACCCCAGCATTGGAGATGTTTGGGGGGCTACAATCCTCTGGTGTAGATACCCCTCCAGTTGGGGGGAGGGGGGGGAGAAATCTGCACTGAACCTGTCAGCCAGTATCTTGGCAATGTCTGTAGGTTCAGTGATATTTACATCATTCCGAACTAATTCCGAGCATATCTGGGAGTTTCCTCCCAGGTTTCAAACATAGGTAAAAAAGGCCTCATGATTGTCCCTTGAGTCCTGAGTGGGTTTACTCTCAAAACTCACCTTGGATGATTGTATGGGGGAACCCAGTGTTTTACTCATAATGAGCAGGGGTGTCTTCCCTTCTACAGATTTCGCTCTATCTTGTAGTAGCTCCTTCCTTCTGTTGTAAAGCTTGTTTATGGATAGGGTCCACCAGACTGGATGCTTGCCTGTGGTACAAAGAGTCTTTGTCTTGTTTGGGATTGCCTGATCCATGCAGTCCTGGAGGTGCTGGTAGAAGGCATTTGTAAGTGATACAGCGGCTTGGGTAATGGTGTCCGCTGGCTTGGGGGCCTTGAAAGAGACCACACCAGTCCGTAGAAATGTGAAGTCGGCATCTGAGAAGGTCTTCACTGTTTGTTTTTCTATCTGGGGTGTGGGTGGGATGTGGACTCCCACTGAGATTAGTCCAAGATCTGATCTCACCAATGATGGGTATACTTCTGGTGTTGAACAGTGTGACCCCATGTTCGTGATGATGAGTTGTAGTATGTTGTCTCCACTTGTGGGGATGGTGACCAGTTGTTCCATGGCATTTGAGTGTATGAACTCTTGGAACCTTTGTGTTAGAGTGTTGTGGCTTGATTAGTGATCCCAGTCTATATTTGGATAGTTGGACTCACCCAGTAGGATGGTGTTTGGAGATACATATATCCCCTCCAGTGTTTTCAGGACAGCTGTGTGAGGTACCTGAGTTTGAGAGGGTGGCATGTAACATGCTACAAACTGCAGAGCAGTCTTGCCTACGGTTACTGGTACCTGTTTGGTCTCCGATGCATCGTGTGTTGCCACCAACCTCGAGGTGAAGGTGTCCTTGATGAATATGGACACCCACCCTCCTTTCTTGGTGCTGTCCGGATTTCGGTGCCGGAACGCATGATATGAGGTAACACCCAATAGTGCTGGGGTGCTGTCAGAAGCTGTGAACCAGGTTTCAGGCACAGCACAGACATCAATGTGTTACATACTGAGAAGGGCATCGAATGTGTGCAGCTTGAGGTTGAGACCTCTGGCATTGAGCAGCATTACCCTTAGTGTCTTTCCTTTTCTGTGTTCTAGGGTGGTAGGTGTAGAATCTGAATTTTGCATAAAAAAGGCACAATGGGGGTGGCAAGAGCATCAGCCGAAATCCGGAAGCCCAGGGGTGACAGGTGCAAGCCGTCCCTTGCAAATCAGCGTGGCCTGTCCAGCATGTCATCCCAGACAGATAGACATTGGACCCCCTTTGAATGACACCATAGTTTAAGCAAATTATTACAGCTGATCATCTTGTCTCTGTATATTTGGCATCATACTTGGTGAAGGTAGGATACTGCTCAAGGTCAGGGTCATACCTGCCTGGCCTACATAATCAGAGGGATCCTCTATGTCTCTTTCCATGTAGTCCAGGGAGGTACATCTCAGGTCGTTCACACCAGCATGGATAATGACTGGGTCAGACTTGTACTTGCAGTTGAGTGACCTGAGTGCTTGCATTATGTGGTGGATTCCAGTGCCCGATAGGCAGCTTACTGTGACCTCCTCCGTACTCGATCTGGTGAGCGGGACGTCAGTGTGTCTGACTATGGAGTCACCTATGACAAGTGTGTCTGGCATTGTGTTTGGCCTTAAGGGCTGTGACTGTTTGGCACACCGACTCTGTGGTCAATGTGTTGCATGTGCCGTGCCCTGTGGAGGCAGTTGTGTGAGTGTCTGCTGTGATGGCCACTGCCGTTTTGGTAGAATTCTGATCAGAGCCTCCGAGTATGTCTTTGTGTGTCTATGTGTATCATTTTAAGTTGTGATAGTGCCATGTGAGACTGGGTTTGTGATGTGTGTGGTTACCTTCACCTTCTCTCTGGTCTTGCTAGTCCTATGTTGAGAGAGCTCAGTCTCCACTTTGGCTATATAGTTGCATCTCTCACATGTATGTGCATTTTATGGGAGAAGGAGAGGGTTGTCAATGTACATGAGGCAAGTGTAACATTGCCTCAACATTCCCAGGTTCACCAGCTGAGCAGGAGAGGACACTAGCAAGTGATCCCTAGACATGTTAGAAGGAATAGACAAAACAATGTTGGAATATAGGGAGATATCAAGCCCCCCAAACCACATCATAGTGCTTGACTGACAATACCTACACATACACCAGTGTTTCATAGTGTCATAGTTTACTACTAGGCTATCTGCCCTAGTGCATGTATAAGCCTAGACATAGTGATGTGGCTGTTGCCACCCCTTATAGTGGTAATAAGTGTACAGAATAGATTCCGAATATTGTGCCTCTGACTTAGTAGTGACACATTATGACCCCCTTACGTAATTGAATAACATGACTGTGCCTCTGTCTAGTCTGTGCCTCTGTCTCATATGCAGTTGTCCAGATGTCTCCTGAAGAGAGTCAGTGAGGGACTCTGTCTAACATGAACTGGGATACTCTGCTAGAGTGTGAGATGCCTCTGAGTTATGACTCTGTCCCTCCAGCATGTCCTATACATGTATGTGCTGAGGTTCAAATCCTCAGCTCTCATGGTTTTGGTGGATTTGGATTGCTTGCAGTGCAGCATGTCCACCAAATCCTGATTGGACATTGTCTTGTATGTCAGGCATAGGTCACCTGTAAGTATGCGGTATGACACTGAATAAAGCTGGATTTCCTCTATTCTGGAAGCATATGACATGTGTTGAAGACCCCTGATCTTCATGGTAGGTACTTTTGGGGTCTCTCCAGCTGTTGCAAGTGCTGGGTGAGCTACATACCATATGGGGCTTTGTATTCAATCATGGGCCTGATAAGGGAGAAGGATAGTGGAACAATGACCTCCTATGATCTGGATGGAAAACCCCCCATGATAAGGTGGGCAAGATAGAAAGTCTTCCTAACCACTTTGGCAACATGGGTGTCAAAAGAGATGTCACTATCTACATGTGTCCCCAGGTGTCTGATTTGTTTTCTGTGCTCAGTGGGTTGCTGTCTATGTATTGATCTGTGGGTACTTTGTTCCTCCCAAAGGGGATGAATACACATCAGTTGCATTCAGTTTCAGGCCATGCATCTGCACCAGCTATCCACCTTTGTGACGGCATTCTGTAGGATGTGTGTGCCGGCTGATGTATTCACTATGGTGCCTAGGTTGCAGTCATCTGCAAACTCTGTCAGCCACAACCCTCCTATGTTTGCTTTCACATCTGAAAAGTAAATACCAATTAAGAGGGGTCCCAGGACACATCCTTGTGGGACACCACCTGTGACTGGCTTTGAATCTGACAAGGCACCTGCAATGTTGACTTTATGGGTTCTGTTTCTTAGCCATTTTGCAACCTATCCTGTGACATATGCTGTTATATGTCAGCTGTTGAGCTTGGCTATGATGCCTGAGTGGGGTATTGTGTCACAGGCCTTAGCCAAGTGCAGGTAGGCTGTGTGGACTGCGTAGCCCTCATCAATGGCCCTACTAACAGTTTCATAGTAGTCAACTAGGTGCAAAAGGCAGGATCTGCCCTGTACAAAGCTGAACTGGGTGGGAACAAGGGTCCGTAGGTCAGCAATGTCTCTGTGTAAGAGCTCCATAATGACTCTTCCCATAGCTTTGCAGACAAGGCTGCTTAAGCTTGTGTGGCGGTAGTTGCCATGGTCTGTGGAGGCATCTCCTTTGTGGAGTGGGACCACTGTTGCCGTACGCCAGTGTTCAGGTACATATCCTGTAGCAAGACTAAGGTTAAATAGCAGTTGTATATACGGGTCCAGCTCCTTCTGGAGTTCACATAGCATGCAACCAGGGATACCAGCAGGTCCCATTGATGCTGTGTACTTGTCTTTGCTGAGTGCGGCTCTCACATGGACATCCAAGATGACAGTGAGTTTACATACAGCTGTGATAACTATCTTCTTTTGGGGGTGAGGGAGGGGGTAAATCGCACTGAAGCTGTCCGCTGGAATGTTACCAATATCTGTCAGGTCACTGGAATATATGTTGTTGTGTACCAACTCTGAGCATATCTGAGGGTTCCCAACCAGGTGTCTGACATAACTGAAGAAAGCAGTGTGGTTACCTTCATTGTCTTTGGTGATTTATGTCCCCAAGTTGACCTTGCATGTCTTTATGAGATAATGTAGCTTTCTACTAGTGCTGATCACAGCTGTCTTCCCTTTTGGAGATGTAGCTCTGTCTTGCATTAGTAACCCTCATCTGTCATACAGTTTGTTTATGGCTGGGGTCCACCAGTCAGGCCACTTTCCCTTTGTGGAGAAGGTCCTGTTTTTATTTGTGATTGCATGGTCCATGCTTTCTGACATGTAGCTAAGGGGAGGTCATTGTGGTTCTGCAGTTATCTTTCATCAGCATTAGAAATTACCACAACAGCCCCTGTGGGGTGTACCTCATGCAGACACATCCAGCACCTGTAAAGTCCACAACAGTACCTCACCAGGAGTATGAAAGAGCTGGAACACATGTAATGTGTCGCCTGATTAAACAGAGTTCAGCTCAACACACTGCCATGCTGTCCACCCAGATGCAAGCTGTGCCTGATGTAGAAAGCCATGTCCAAGCTGGAATCAATGCACATGCTGCACCTTGTACAATCTGAATGGCAGGGAGCTATGCACATGAGGGACCTGAACCCCAGCACTGACATACATAGGACAGGCTGTACTGCATTATCCATAACACAGAAGCCACCCCCACGCATGAGTAAATTACCAGTACAGGTTATCCGTAGAGACACTTGTTGATTCCCCTCAACAGGAATCCTAATGAGTGGATGGGAGATGGGAGGTTTACCCTGGGTATCAATGTTATGTCACAGGTAGACAGAGGCACAGTATAGTAAACAAGACATATGTCATGGCAAACTACACTTACAATGTGTTGACGGACAAACACACTCTCCGACTAGCATTAGAAATGGCCTAGGGCAGATCGGTAGTGTTTGCCAATGTACACCCATGTTGTGGAATACACTACTGATGTTGGATGAGGCTGTTGTAAGTAGTTCACATCTGAACATAATGCAACATGGTCAGATAGATTCATAGGTACATAGGTTTATACTAGGCTATCTTCCCTAAGGCAGGTATAAGCCTAGCCCAGAGTTTGTTGGCGTACACCACCCCTTATATGGAAACAGTACTGTACCCATTATTTTGTCGTGCCTCTCTCCAGCAGTGACACAGTGATGATCCCCGGGTTAAACGTATGACCTTTCATCCACAGGTCAAGATACCTCTTGAACACAGCCAGCAAGGTGCTCTGCCTCACATGGACAGGGATTGTATTCCACAGCATAGGGAGTCTCCGGGTGATAACTCCATCCCTCCAACATGTCCAACGTACATCCCTGCTAAGGTGTAAGTCACTTGCACTAGTGGTTCAGGTGGATCTGCCAATTCTGAGGTGGAGCATGTCCATTAATCCCTGTTTGGACATGGCCTTGCATGTCAGGCACATGTCACCTCTAAGCAGACGGTATGTGAGTGAATAGAGTGGGAGTGTCTTCAATCTGGCAGCATATGACAGCTGTTGGGTTCCTTGATCCTTTAGGTGGGGGACATTCAGGGTGTCTCCAATTGCTGCAGATGTTGGGTGAGATACATCCAGAATAGGGCATTCTACTCGATCACCAGTCTGATAAGTGAAGAGTACAGGGGAACAATGACCCACTAGATCTGGATGTGAATCCCATCCTGAGCAGGTGGGCAATGTAGAAGGTCTTTCTAGCCACTTTAGCAACGTGGGTGTCAGAAGAACGGCGACTGTCAACCTGGGTCCCCAGGTCCATGATAACCTCCTGTGGCTTAGAGGATTGCCACCTATATGGTAGCTTGGGGTTACCTTGCTTTTCCCGAAGGGTATGTCTACACATGTTGTGCACTTTGACTCCAGGCCATGGCTCTGGCACCAGCTATCAGTTACCGTGAGTCCCTTCTGAAGGATATCCATGTCTGATGCACTGTCCACTATGGCGCCCAGTGTGCAGTCATCTGCAAACGTTGTCAGCCAAAGTCCTCCCATGTTGGCCTGTACCTCTGAGAAGTACATGACAAACAATAGGCGGCCAAGGACTGAGCCCTGTGTGACACCACCTGTGACCAGCCTGGAGTCTAACATAGTGCCAGCAACTCTAACCCTGTGGGTCCCGTCCTTAAGCCAGTTTGCAACCCATCTTGTGACATATGGGTTTACATTCCAGTTGGTAGGGTTTTCCACAATACCTGAGTGGGGTATTGTGTTGAAAGTGTTTGCAAGGCCTAGGTAGGCTGTATGGACTGCCTTTCCCTCAACAATGGCCTAAGTGACCGTTTTGAAAATGTCAACCGAGTACAAAAGGCATGATCTGTCCTTGACCAAGCCAAACTGGGACGGGTACAATGTCTGCATGTCCCCTATATCTTTGTTTATGAGCTCAATTATGATCCTCATCATAGCTTTGCAGACTAGACTTGTTAAGCTTATGGGGCAGTAATTACCAGGGTCCGTACAGGCAACGCCTTTGTGCAGATGTGCACAACTGGACACTAACCAGGCTGTTGTGCACACTATGGAAATGTAAAGCAGTGATAGGACTAAAGCCCAGGATACTGACCACCACAGTGAAAGTACTGAACTACTACACTATACAGTACTACAGTATTAGGTCAGTATGAACGGATGTTGACAATTGTGTGCAAAGTATCCCATGCAAAACCTGCAGGCACAGTATACTCCCTGTTGTGTTCACACAAAAAGCATTTGGACAGTAACTACATAACATGGCACAGAACACACAACCATAAACTGGGGGTATTTGTTGAAGGTCACACTCATCCACAAATGTAATGGGCTGCAGAGTTCAACATATGGAAAACCCACACTGGGCATGCTCACACACTTAGATAAATGAGACATCTTTCACACAACATGCCATGGGAAGGCTCAACTGGGCATGCTCACACACTTAGTCCAAATGTTACTCCTAGCAACTGTGAAAACACACCAGAGGATGCTCATTCCCCTTTCTAGACACTGATCATGTAAGCACCCTATAAGTATATCAGGAGAAAAGGAATCTCCCAGTAGTCCAAATAGTGCGCTCTGCTAATGCGTCCATCTGTAGTGTCATAACATAGTTAGATATGGGTTTGAATCCAGTAAGTGTGTATGAAAAGAGCATCCCTTTTGGCAACTGGGAAAACACAACACAGGATGCTCATCCCACTTTCTAAACTCTGATGATGTCAGCACCCTATAAGTATATCAGGGGAAAGAAAATCTCCCAGTAATGCAAATAGCGCACTCTGCTAATGCGTCCGTTTCTAGTGTCATAACATAGTTAGGTAGGGGTTTGAATCCAGCATGTGGCAAGTCTGTGTGAAGGGGGCTAAGTGTGTATGAAAAAAACATCCATTTTGGCAACTGGGAAAACACAACACAGGATGCTCATTCCACTTTCCAAACTCTGATGATGTCAGCACCCTATAAGTATATCAGGGGAAAGGAAACCTTTCAGTAATGCGAATAGCGCTCTGCTAATGCATCCGTCTCTAGTGTCATAACATAGTTAGGTAGGGTTTTAAATCCAGCATGTGGCAACTTTCTGTGAGGGGGGTAAGTGTGTATGAAAGGAACATCCCTTTTGGCAACTGGGAAAACACACCACAGGATGCTCATCCCACTTTCTAAACTCTGATGATGTCAGCACCCTATAAGTATATCAGGGGAAAGTAAATCCCCCTGTAATGTGAATAGTGCGCTCTGCTAATGTGTCCGTCTCTAGTGTCATAACATAGTTAGGTAGGGGTTTGAAGCCAGCAAGTGTGAAGGGGTGTAAGTGTGTATGAAAATAACATCCCTTTTGGCAACTGGGAAAACACAACACAGGATGCTCATTCCACTTTCCAAACTCTGATGATGTCAGCACCCTATAAGTATATCAGGGGAAAAGCCACCTCCCAGTAATGCAAATAGTGCACTCTGCTAATGCATCCGTCTCTAGTGTCATAACATAGTTAGGTAGGAGTTTAAATCCAGCATGTGGCAAGTGTGTGTGAAGGGGGTAAGTCTGTTTGTAAGTGTGTATGAAAGGAATATCCCTTTTGGCAACTGGGAAAACACACCACAGGATGCTCATTCCACTTTCCAAACTCTGATGATGTCAGCACCCTAATAAGTATATCAGGGGAAAGAAAGTCTCCCAGTAATGCGAATAGCGCACTCTGCTAATGCATCTGTCTTTAGTGTCATAACATAGTTAGGTAGGGTTTTGAATCCAGCAAATAGCAAGTGTGTGTGAAGAATATCCCTTTTGGCAACTGGGAAAACACACCACAGGATGCTCATTCCACTTTCCAAACTCTGATGATGTCAGCACCCTAATAAGTATATCAGGGGAAAGAAAGTCTCCCAGTAAAGCGAATAGCGCACTCTGCTAATGCATCTGTCTTTAGTGTCATAACATAGTTAGGTAGGGTTTTGAATCCAGCAAATAGCAAGTGTGTGTGAAGGGTATCCCTTTTGGCAACTGGGAAAACACACTACAGGATGCACATACCCCTTTCTAAATGATATCACAATTATGTATGGCTTTTGATTACAGACATGCCATGTGTGTGTTGCCCACACAGAATGCCCATGTGTGCAGGTTGTCCCTCACAATAATGCATGACATTGATCAAACCAGTTATGGCAATGCACACATGATGTATGTGTGTGCCAAATACACATATGTACCTGTGACCTTCAATAGTTGCCATGTGTGATGCCTGCCACATGTGAATACATGGTATTTGCACAGGGTAACATTATGACTGTGGTCTTCTGTGCAGGTGCTGCATGTGGGATGTGTATATACAGTGTGAGATGTAGATGCTATCAGCCTAGTAGTAAGAGATACACACCTGGTCTGGGGCATATAGTCTACCTGTTGTTGATGTACAGGTGCTGCATGTTTCCACCTGTTGTGGGAGTGGTAAGACGTTATTCCATAGCAATGCAGTGACTGCATGCTGAGAACTGTTCAGCTAGGGTGTTGTAGCTACACTAATTCATTAGCATTCAGTAATATTTCAGAATCCCTGGTGAGGGTCTGATGCCAACCAAGGTCAGGGTTCTACCAGCCTGTGTCACTTGCTCAGTGATCCCTTCCATGTTCCCTATCATGTATCCGAGGGACATCCCACATCAGCTGTGGTGGCATGGACAATGACTGAATCATATGTGTCCATGCATCTGACTGACCTGTATGCCTGTGTTATGTGGTGGACCACAGTGCCCCATGAGCATATGACTGTGACCTACACCTTGTCCAGCCTGGTGAGCATGTTCTCACTGTACTGGACAATAAAAGTACCTAACACAACTGCGGCAGTAGTGTTGTAAAGCTGTACAGACTGTGCTTGTTTGGCACACAGGATTTGTGTGCTATGTGTTGTGCGTGCTGTGTGCAGGCCTAATGTATGCCTGTGTGCCAGCTGCAGAGATGTCTGCCAGTCATGCAGGATGCTATCCTTAGGCTCCACAACTGGCCCGGTGTGTTTCCATGCTTGTATTGCTGTCCGTGTAGGTCCACATCAGATTGGTATTGCTGTCACTGTTAGTATGTCATGCCACCCGACAGGTTATGCCAGTACTGGGTTCAGAGTGCTTAGTCCACAGTTTGGCCATGTGTTTCCATCTCATACATGTGTTGTACATCCATGGGTAGGGGATAGGGTTGACTGTGTACATGTGGCAGCTGTGACATTACTACATGACACACATAGTCCACAACTGTACCATAGAGGTGACTGACAACTGACCTTTGCACATGCTACCATAGTATCGAGATTGCATCGGTAATTAACAGCACATAGGGCCAATGGTGAACAAGATACATAGGTCCATAACTTCATACAGGGATGTCTGCCCAGGGCATGTATCCACCTAGCCAGAATGTGTGTGGCTTTCAACATGCATTGTAAATCTGTCTTGCTATGCCCTTTTCCAAGTTTAGTATACTGTGCCTCTGTCTTACAGTGACACATGAGTGATACCCAGGGTAACCCTACAATGTCACATCCAGTCATTAATATCACTCTTGAAGATAGTAACTGAGTCACTCTGCCTAACCTCTATTGGGATAATATTCAAGAATGAAGTGAGTCTCTGAGTTGTGAATGTGCCCCTCCAGCATGTCCTATGTATATCACTCCTGAGGTTCAAGTCTTTCCAGCGTGTATCCTGATGGGATCTGGATATTCTGAGGTGCAGCATGGCCATTAAGTGAGGGTTTGACATGGCTTTATATGTCAGGCACAGATTGCCTATGAAGAGGCAGTATGCCACTGAGTAGAGCTGCTGTTTCTTTAACCAGTCAGTATGTGTCATCTGTTTGGGCCCTTTGATCCTCTTGTTGAGGTACGTATGTGGTATTTCCAGTTGCTGCAGGTGTCTGGTAAGGTGCATGCCGACAGGTTCATCATAGTCAATTATGGGCATGATGAGGGATGAGTAAAGGGGCACAATGTCCTCCCCTGATCTACATGTGGATCCCATCATGATGATGTGGCCCATTTAACATGTTTTCCTAACCACTTTGTCCATGTTGTTGTCAAATGGTAGAATGCTATCAACCTGTGTACCCCAAGGTGCATAATTCCTTCATCTGCACTTAATGGATTAACACATATGCGGTACTTTGTGGTCGCTTTGTGTTTGACAAAGGGGATGACTATACACTTTCTGTCATTCACCTTGAGGCCATGGCTGTGGCACAAGTCATGTGTTTGCAAGAGGCCCTTTTGGAGGATGCATGTGTTAGCTGGAGAGTTGATTATGGCGTCCGGTTTGCAGTCACCTGCGACTTGCTCAGCCACAGTACTTCCATGCTGGCCAGTACCTATGATAAATATAAATATATGATGAACATGACAGCTCCCAGGGATGAGCCTTGTGGGACACCACTTGTACCAGGTTGGAGGCTGACATAGCTCCAGCAATTCTAGCCATGTGTGTTCTGCCCTTGAGCCACTGTGCAATAACCATAGGGGTTAATATGTACACTGGTGAGCTTCCCTAGAATGCACAAGTGGGGTATTGTATCAAAGGCTTATGCAAGGTCCAGGTAGGCTGTGTAGACCTCCTTCCCCTTGACAGTGGCCTTGGTGACTGTTTCAAAGAAATCAAACAGGTTTGAGAGGCAGGATCGGCCATTAACAAAGCCAAACTGTGTATGGTGACATGTCTGTAGGTCCACAATATCGAGATATGTGAGGTTCATGATGATCCTCGCCATAGCTTTGCAGACAAAGCTAGGCAGACATATGGGGCGAATAGTGTCCAGGATCCATGAAGGCACCACCTGAATGTAGAGGGACCACTGTTGCTGTACGCCACTCTTTGGCCACATATTGTGTAGTAAGGCTGGGATTGAACAGTAGTGTTATGTCTGGGTGTAGCTTTTCTTGTGGTTCATGTCGGACACAGTCTGGGACACTGTCTGGTCCCATTGATGCAGTGTTTATTGCTTTGGGAAGGGCATCTCTTACCGGAGCATCTGTGATGTCAGGGGGGGGCAGCACTCTGCTGAGAGACATATTTGCCCTTTTGGTGTGGTGGGGGGGAGAAGGCAGCAGTGAACCTGTCCACTAGGATGATGGCAATGTCTGTGTGTTTTGTATTTCGTGTGACATCTTGGATTACCTCTGAGCATATCTGGGTAGTACCACCCAGGTTCCTAACATAACTACAGAAAGCCTTGTGATTATCCTCAGTGGCTTGTGGAATCTTCTCTCAAGGATGGCCTTAGACAATCGTATGGGTGCCTGTAGTTGTCTTCCAATACTCATCAGTGATGCCTTCACATATTGGGGGTTTGTTGTATCATGTAGTGGTGTCATCCTTCTATTGTATAGTGTGTTTATGGCTGGTGTCCGGCACACAGGACGTCTGCCTTTGGAGAATTGGGTCATGCTTTCATATGTGGTTCCATGATCCATGCATTCCTGAATGTGTCCATAGAATGCCTTTATACAGGTATCTGCAGTCTGGTCCATATTTTCAACAGGCCTGGGGCCTTTGAAGGTTTCCACATCATTTATGAGGGGTGTGAACTTGCTTGACATGAGCTGTTGACAGACATGCCGCCCTTCAGACTGAGCAAGGTGAGGGTCACATTTAGCTACCTGTCAGGTGATAGAATGTGCCACATAACACAGGCACACAAGTCACTCCACAGCAAGTACAACTATGAGGCAGTCATTGTCCATGCTGGTGTGAATGACCTGACACATACCTCCCTGGACTATATGACATGAGACAGTACGGAGCTCTCTGAGCACATAGCCCAAGACAGTTTGACCCTGGCCTTGAGTAGCATCCTACCCTCACCAAGAACAATGCCACAATATCAAGGCACGATGATCCCTTCCAACAATTGACTGACATACTGGTGTCATTCACAGGTGTGCCAATGCCTGCCATCTTGGGGTGGTATGCTTTGCTAGGGACAGCTTGCACCTGTCACCCCTGTCCTATTGGAATTTGGCAGAGCCTCTTGCTACACCCATAGTGCCTGTATTAGGCAAGGCTCATAAGGCAAACCCACATCCATTTGTATCACAGAGGATGAGGAAGTCAGAGTGATGCTACTCAACACCAGAAGTCTAGACCACAGGATGCACGCACTCAAAACCCTACTTAGCATTATGGACATCGATATCTGTGCAGTAACATAAACCTGTTTCAGGTTTCACAGGAGCACACCAGCACTACCAAGTTATAGCTGTTACCATTCTTGTCGGCCCCAACACTTGAACAAGGGAGGGGGAGTATCACTATTCAACGCAGATTCCCACGCCTCCACATTGGTGGCAAAGTACGACATAGGTGTTAGGCCATTGAGTACAGAAGACGTAGTTGGGGACCTGGGGAAAAAAACATGATAGCAGTCTGTCATTTGTCAACCACATGGCCAACTGGCCAACGTGGATTGAAAGACATGTTATATAGCCCAGCTAATCATGGGGGATTCACATGTATGGCAGGGGAGGTCATTGTGCCTCTTTACTCATCCATCATCAGGCCTATAATTGAGTACAATGCACCTTTTGGGATGTACCTAACCAGACACCTACAGCAACTGGTACAGGACAACAGTACCTCATCAAGAGGATGCAATGGCTCAAACAGATGTCATATGCTGCCCAGGTAAAGGAAATCCAGCTGGACTCAGTGGCATACTGCCTGTTCAGAGGCAATCTGTGCATGCCATATACAGCCATGTCCTACCCAGCAGTAATGAACATGCTGCACCTCAGGTAATCAGAGTCCCATACAGCCACATGCTCAGGAGACCTGGACCTCAGCACTGACATACATGGACATGCTGGAGGGGCATATTCCAAACCAAGAGGCTCCCTTCACTCTGTAATGAGCTCCAACTACAGGTTAGGCAGAGTCCCTCATTGACTCTCTTCCATAGGAATCTGGATGAGTGGATGGAGATCATAGTTGTACCCCAGGAATTACTTCTATGTCACTGTTAGACAGAGGCACAGTATACTAACGTCGGACAAGGGCATAGCAGCATAACTTGTAATTGGGTGGCGAAAGACAAACACATTCTACTAGGCTTATCAATGCCCTAGGGCAAATAGCCTAGTATGAACCTATGAACATGTGTGTACCGCTATAGTACTTCTGCCATATGTTGCATGTGTGTGTGTTGTGGGGGATGTACAGGTAATGGCCAGATATTTCTGAACAGGTGACACGTCTGACACACTGTGGGTGTTCATCCCTACATACTGGATGTGTGTTGCCATCCAACCCTGTGATGTGGACACACATTACTCAGCCTGGATATACATATCCCAACAACACCACAAGCACAGTACACTACCTTGCTATGTATGCATGTAATTACACAGTTATTCACTAGATATGACTGTGATGCTATCCATGCAGCCCATTGGGCCAGTGGAACACACAACACGCACTGCCGGCCCCTTTGCATATGCTTACCACAGACATCCCACATACTGCATGTACTGTGCACACACATATCTAACCCAGAACATCTGCACACCACTGATTAATCCTGTCCAGTGGACTACAGATACAGGCACATTGTATAACAATAGCAGGAGGCTACTGCAGCACAGGGCAGATTCACATGAAGGCAAGGCATCTGTGGTCAGCAGTGTTAAGATGCTTCACATTCACCAAATGCACAGACATTGGCAACATTGTTGCAGACAGTTTAGGTGCAGGAACCCCCCCCCATTCTCCTACACATGTGGTATTAGTTATCCCAGATGACTGTAACCTCCCTATCCTCTCACATGTCCAGGTGAGGGCCACCCTCAACATTGCAGAACACATAGCATCACTGTTACGAAATGGTATCCCTGGATGTGTGCTATGTTCACCCCTGGAGGACATAGCACCACATGACAGACTGATATTAACCAATGAGGAGTAACCTCTACTGACCCTGGTAACTACTGCATCATATGCACAACTGGCCTTGTGTTCTAAGCTATAGAAGTTTTAAGTATGGGCACCATGTACAGCAATATTACATATGTATATATTTCAGGACTATGTACACACAACCTATCTCATGGACATACCTATAGATAGTGAACTATGATACATTTGGAGGTGTCACAGTAAACACAGTATTAACCTGATACTTTGCATTACCTGTGTTTGTGGCAGCTGTTGCTGTGTCAGTGGTGCTGCTTGCTGTTTTCTGCTGCTGCTGCTGCTGGTTTTGCTGCTGGCAGTCTGTATATCTTCTTATTTCTATCTCTCTCTCTTTCTCATTAGGTTTGTGCAATGCCTGTATTGCATGTGTGGAGTGTGGGTACTGAATGCTTTTGTAGGTATCTGCATAGGCCCATGTGATGGCCTCTGCACCAATTGTAAGGCAGTATTGGCTAATTGCATACAGCCAGTTGTGTACTGATTGCATGTCTCACTGTGATTTCAGGACAGTGCTATAAAAAGGTATGTGAGATAGGTGTTGTCCTTTCAGATTGTAAGTGCGTGGACCATGCTGGTATGCTGTTGGAAAATGTTCTGTGAGTGTGAAGGTTAGTACATCTCCCATGCTTCATGCTCTGTTGTGAATTCAGGTTGCTGCATTTCTCCCACCTGTTCCCTGTAGTGAGTGTGTATGCATACTGACACCCACAACTATATTTATTATGTATTGCTATATATACATATGTGTACATATACATACTGTCATATATGTACATTAGCTGACAATATTGGGTACAAGCTAACAATTTTCAGGGTTGTTTCTGTTAACACACACTAGTATGGGAATCCAGTAATTGGGAAAGTGAAGGTCTGTCTGACATGCTTAGGGTAGTACACATACTATATTGCCTTTATCTTCATTCCTACTATTACATGTTCCACTTATTTAGCACTATATTCCTGTATGAGAGTCATGTCTTGCTGGTAGGTCATGCAGACTAGTGTTACAATGGTCTTGTGGTAGGGCCTACTAGTATGCTTGTATTTTGCTTTCAAATTGAGTACAGGGTCTATCAATCAAAGTGCTGGAGGCACCTTCCAGCAGTTAGGGGGTTAGTAGGTCTCACAGGAGTCAGGCTGTGTTGCAGTTTCTGGCTGCTGCATTTATCTTCACTGTTTCCTGTAGTGAGTGTGTATGGATACTGACACCTACGACTATATTTCATATGTATTACTATATATTTAAATATATATGTATGTGTACATTTACATACCTTCTTATGTGTACATTACCTTACATTATTATGTACAAACGAACAATTAGTGGGCTGTTTCTGTTAACACTGAACTAGTGTGGGAATCCAGTTATTCGGCCATTAAAACTCTACCTGAAATGCATTGGGTAATACACCTCCTATATTGCCTTTATATTGATTCCTACTATTACATGTTATATTTATTTTAGCACCATGTTCTTGTATGGCAGTCATGGCTTAGTGGTAGGTCATACAGACTAATGTTACCTGGGTTCGAGACTGGCAGTGGGAATTTATTTTTCTTTCCAGACTTTCAAAATGAGTACAGGACCTGTCAATCAAAGTGCCATAAAGGCACTTTTAAGCACTTAGAACCAGGTCTGCGCTCGTTTGCGCGGAGCTCACTCATGCACACTGACGGTGAGCTCCGCTAACACAAGCGCACACCCGCGCTATTTTCTTTGAAAGAAAAGAAAAAGGGGTGACAGGAAAGTGGTGAAAAAGGGGTCACAAAGAGGGTAAGACAGTAGGGAAACAAGCGTGGGATTTGCAGGAGGGATGTAGGTAAGGCCCATAGATGCCCATGTCTTTAGCAGCAACAGCTGTGCATTTCCATGTATTTTGGTGAGACATTTGAAACCTTCCACCCATGAGAGAGGTGTCAGGACAACATTAATGTTTGTTGTAGAGCCAATTGTAATTAACATTTTCAATGTCAAGCGGACATGTGTGCGACATGGACAGCTATGTATGGGGCGTAATTTTTTTGTGGGTACAGAGTGCCCTTTTTTTTTCAGGTGAGAGTGGTATGTCAGGTGAAGGAAGTCGGTATAGCTGGGGAGGTAGGTTGGGTAGGTTAACAGACAAGACAGACAAGACGCATACAGGGGCGGTGTATGACACACGTGGGGGGGGTTACACAATTGACGGGGACGGAGGTTGGGATATCCAAGACGCATGAGCCCACAGATGGCAACAGTGGAACTGATATCCCCACCCATAGGCAGTTGCCACTGTTCCTTCACAGCCCAGGATGGGGCTGTGTAGGCGGGACAACGGGCAGGGCCGTTAGCTGTGCCACACGAGCCTTGAGCTGGCGTAGGGGCCCAAGAACGGAGTCTTGGATCTCCCTTCGCACCACAGACCGGACACCTTGGAGGGTGAGTGGACGAACTCCTCCAGCCACGCTTGCAGAGGGGGGACGGGCCCCATCCCCTGCAGCGCTTCCACCCAAAGGTGGCACAGGGCCACCGGAGGAGGGTCCAGCCTGGGCACTAGTGCCAGGTGCAGTCGCCAGCTGAGGTGGGAGAGGTGGGTCCGCTGGGACCTGCCTTCCCAAGCGTTCTAGGTTTGTGAGTAGTTATGTTAGTTTGGGTTAGTGGCATATTATTCCATTCAGATTAGTTGTAACAGCATGCATTGGTATTCCCATTAAACAAACACCCAGATATTAACACCATTGAACAAGGGGCATATCAATATCACATGCATTATTTGAACGGAAATACACAATCAAACAACAGGCAGGGTTGATTAATGGTAACAGGCCATCAGATTTGCAGGTATGAACAGGGCACATGCATGAACAGACATGCATATATTTTTGAAACGGACAAATGTCCATGGTTAATGAAAAGTTCACATACCAATATTTAGTGGGTGTTGTTATATGGAATTATAGGGTTGGGTGGAGATAGAAAGTGATGACACATTCATAAGTTACACATTGATATACATTTGTAATAGGTACACAATTAAGTTGAGGCTGATGTTTCGAAATAATTTTTATTTGACTGTCATGCTACACCTGTTACAAATACATCACTATCCTACTTATTTTGAATTTGATCAGATACATCTTCCTGCTACACTTTGATGACAGGACAGGGGACAACTATGGCTGTTTAGTCTGTCAGATAATCATTCATTCTATCTGCAAATTGTTTACTGTTATCACCATATACAGATTTTGGCCTAGACATTCCAGATTCAGACACACTGAACTCAGTTTGGGATGTTAATTTGTACTTCCCACATGCATTTAGTTCTGTGGAAACACACTGGGGCTAATATATTCAGGGGTTATTACTACTTTATTTATTCATACATGACCCTTTCTGCCACTCTCACACATCTTGCAACTTCACAGTTCAGGTTGGTACTTCTAGGCTTTGTTCACATATTAGACCTGTGGTGATTCAAACACTTTCCAACAGCCTCACTTCTGTCATGATTCAGCATTTCAACATGGGATAAATCTCACATGTGACTACCTCAGATTCTGAAGCTGTACTCTGGAGACTACTGCAGGTTATACTACATTTAATTAATGGTGGGGCATCTGTATTACAGCACTATTTCTTTCTATCAATTATATTTCCAGTTACAGTTGCATACTGATGAACTTGTTGCAGCCATACCTGCAGACTTTCAATTCTTGCTTGCACATTAGATTACTTTTAATCAATACACTGCAGTGTTCTGATACATGCTACACTATAATATTTATATACAAGTACTAGGTGGGGTTACTAACCTGCATGGTGGCGCAGCCGCGCCAGCCTATGGTCATGCATTTCGCGATTAGCAGAGCAGACACCTGCAGCTCTAATACAAAGGAAGTAATATTGGACTACACATCTCCATGGTATCAGCTAGTTGAAATCCTTACATACATGAGTAAAATGTAACTTACTCAGTAGTGGGGCATTGGGCATATCCCGGGCCTCCTGGATCCATTGGGTCAACTGGTCTTGCTTACGCCGTTTCAGGTCCGCATGGTGGTGACGGACCTGCTCACCAGTGCGTGGAATGCCAGTAGCACTGGTCAGATCACGAACCAACTGGTCCCATGCCTCCGCCCTGTACGCTCCCCATGAGACCTGGCCCTGCATGAGTTGGGCCTCGTGATGATGAACAAGGAGCCAGACCATGTATCTGGACTCCTCAACGCCCCAATGCTGTGCTCAAAAGCAACGTCCCTCACCTACTCCACTCATTCTGACTGCAGGTCTGTTCTACAATCGGTTCTGGTGTGTATTCCAGCCTATGGGGCTTATATATGCCGCTTTTCCCGCACATTTCTCTGATTGGCCATTTTAGAATTGTATCTACTTCACTGAAAATGCTTTATCATGCTCCATTCTGGATTTTATCCCATATATATGCTATTTCTGCATTTCTAGGTATTGCTGTCATGGCTTAGTGGTTTAGTACCTTGACTCTAGTGCATGGTATCCTGGGTTCGAATCTGACCACTGATTTCTAATTTTCCTGACAGAAATGAGTTGAGGACCTGTCAATCAAACATGCCATAAGCACTTTTAAGCACTTAAAAGCAGGTCTGTGCTCTTGCGGAGCTAACGCATGCGCACTGGCAGTTAGCTTGTGGGAGCGGCGCACAAACGGTGTGCGCTGGGATAAACCTTAATTGGCTAGTGACACACATGCTAAGCTAAGCACAGCTAGTTGCAAACAGTTTCAGCCTGTTAAACCGGTGCTTAGCAACGGGCATACAGTTTGCAGCTTTTTAAACACTACGCAGCTACGGGCACTGTGTCTCACAGCAGCTTAGCTATCAGTACATTTCTAATTATTTTTATTATTGTGTTACTTCAATATATATGCTCCATTTCATTCCATTTTACAAAAGGGTATACTTTTACATTTGTACAATACTGTCATGGGCTTTTTTAGTGCTTATTTACAAAAAGAAAGGTTGTTGTGTGGGCTCGAACCCTGCCTGCCTACTCTTAAGCCGGCAACTCTACCGCTAAGCTATTTCTTCTTGGCTTACTTTGCATATTTAGTTCTCATATCCTTTTCCACTGATTGCTAACTGCAGTTGCGCTAGTAGCACGCCCGCGCACACGAGCGCACACAGTAGCACACCTTTACGGGGGTTAAAAAAAAAAACAGTTTTTATTTTCATTTTATAGCCTCTGTTCACTTTGTACACTGGTGGTCTGTGGGGGAATGTGTTGTGTAGTGTGTTTGTTTACATTTCCATGGCCTCTCTCATGGCTGTTTACTTTCAGCCATTCTACACTTATGGGGGCCTGTCCGCATGCAGGGCTTAGCCTATGGACACGCCCCCTACTCTCTTACACGGACCGTGTAACAGTTACAGTGTGATTCAGCATGCCTCATGCACCTCATGCATATGCATGACATGCTGACATCACACCGTTTAACTGCAGCCTCCGTGTAAGAGTTATAACTCTTACACGGAGGCTTCCTGAATCTGGCCCATAATGAGTCTTGTATGAATTTGTTTAACAAATTATCTGACTTTGATAGCATTTTCTCAGGGAATGATAATGTTTTAATTATCGTATCTAAATTGTTAAGATCTTGTTCTTTTGGCAAATTAAGAACACATTTAGCCATGACCACTTCTCTTAATTGACGTAGAATTATAGTATATTTACAATTGACTTTCAGTATATTCCGCAGATTAGCTAGGGACAAATCTTTATATTTCAAGAGATCCCAGACAATCATGTTTTTAATAAGAGGGTAGTTTGTAAGATTAAATGGCATATTATCTAATTTAAGGTTGGGATTCAAGTGAAGTGGTTGAAGTAAATAAAGACTATTATCAAGCTTGACAAGTTTCAGTAACTCCTGAAATGCTTTGATCTTTTGTTTTAGGAAATTCGAGATTTTGAGTGTGTTTATGATATCTATAGAGATGAATGGAATGGCAGCAGGGTTAATATTTTTGGAAATAATATATTGATGCCATAGCTTAACCCAAATTGGAGATTGTAGTTAATATTGTTCAGTTTAGAAATGGAAAGTAATTTGTTGGCCGAAACAATTAAATAATAGAGATACAAATTTGGCAGACCCAAACCACCCATGTCTTTAGAAATTGATAGTTTAGGATAAGAAATCCTAACTGTTTTAGGAAACCACAAAAATTTAGCTAGTTCTTTATTAACTCTATCGAAGAAAGATTTAGGAATGATTTGATCTGAGGAATTGAATTGGTAGAGAAATTTGGGGAGAATATTTATTTTAATCACTGCAGCTTTGGATAAAAGTGATAGGTTAAGTAGTTCCCATCTACGCATATCAAGCATTATTGATGTCCATATTTTATTCAAGTTATTTTGAAATGTAGATAGGCTATTTTGATCCACATGAATACCCAAATATTTAACCCTATAAGTAATATTAAAAGGAGATTCAGGAAATAAGTATGGTTTATGAGCCAGATGGTTTAAAGGGAGAATATGAGTCTTTTGGGGATTAATGTGATAATCCGACGCAAGTGAAAATTTCTCAATAGAGTTAACAAGTTTGTTTAGATCTGTGATAGGTGTTTGAAAGTATATTACTAAATCATCCGCAAAAGCTGAGAAAGGTAAATTAGTGTTCAAAACCTTAGGAATCCTATGGAATGTATTTTGTGTTATGTATAAAAGTAATGGTTCTAAATACAAATTAAAGAGAAAAGGAGATAAAGGACAGCCCTGTCTTGTACCATTAGTAATCTTTATAGGGATTGATGTGGATCCATTAATATATAGTCTGGTAAAGGATTCTTTGTATAAAGTTTTGATTAAATTTATAAATGATATAGGAATATTGAAACAGGTCATAGCCTGAAAGAGGAAGTCCCAACTCACTCTATCAAATGCTTTTGATGCATCAAGAATCAATGCGTATAGTGGGTTATTATCATTTTCCATAAGGTGTATAATGGATTCCATAGTCAGAGTGTTGTCCCATGCATGTCTGTGAGATGTAAAACCTGTTTGGTATGGGGAGGTTATAGATGTTAAAACTTTCCTTAGTCTATTAGCGAGAATAGAAGATAAAATGTTGATGTCTAAATTAATTAATGAAATGGGTCTGTAATTATTGGGGTCCATTTTGTCTTTATTATTCTTTAAAATTAGTATAGTTTTTGAGGTGTTCCAATGGAGATCAGCTATGTCGTTTATTTTAATGTAATTATAAACCTTGAACAAGAAGGGAGCAATTACTGACTTGAAGGATTTAAAAATTCCAGTGTGAATCCGTCTGGACCTGGGGATTTACCAAGTCTGAGTCTATCAATGGAATCCGAGATTTCAAGGAGACTTAGAGGAGCTGACAGAATGTTATGTTGTTTTTCATTCAACATATGGAACATTATAGAACTTAGAAAACTATTTATATGACAATTAACTATAGGTTTAGATTTGTTGGAATATAAGTCAGTATATAATAGCGTAAAAAGTTGCAAAATTTCCTTGTCCGTGTTATATACTTGATTTTTGTATTGTATGGGCGATATTTTAGGCCTATCAAAGTTTTTTTTAATTATTCTTGCTAGAGTTTTGGAGGGTACTTGAGCCCATTCAGAGTAAGTAGCTAATAATCTTTGCTCCAGTATTGAGAGGTTATTTTAATGTAACAAAAGAAGTTCTTTTTGAGATTGTATAAATTGCTTATAATATGAGGGGTCCGAATTTCATCTATATTGAGTTTCAAGAGACTGAATCTTTAGTTTTAGGGATCTTTCTTTATTATTAAATTGTTTTTTAAGGTATGAAGCCTTACCAATAAACATTCCCTTCAACCTAGCCTTACAAGCAGCCCATTGAATATCATAGGGAATATCTGTTAAATCTAGGTTATTTTCCATTTCTTGAATTATTTCTATACATGTTTTACTAATATCTTTATTAGAGAGCAAATTATTATTCAAAGTCCAATTATTTTGTTTGAATGTATGTCTAGAATTAAAGTCCATATTTAGTTTTAATAAGATTCTAGAGTGATCAGAAAGAAATCTGGGCTCAATACTAAAGTCTAATAACAATTGTGATAAAAAAGTAGATATAAGAAAGAAATCTAACCTTGACCATAAATGATAAAATTTTGAGTAATATGTATATATATATATATATCTTTTTTGTTTGAGTATTTAGTAAGTTGTAGCGGGTCTATAAGATTATAGTCCAATATTAGGTCCTCCAGCGCAAGGGATGCTTGTTGATTATAAGAAGAGGAACAGCTAGTACGGTCTATAACTGGGTTGATTATAGCATTCCAGTCTCCACCTACAATAACATAGTGATCTTTATAAGAAGAGAGAATATTATGTATCTGTAGAATAAAAAAATGTTGATGACTACAGGGGCCATAAATATTTAGCACCAAAAGTGGTTTATCTAGATTATGTATGGTGGAAGTAAAGTAGCACCATCTGCCCTCATTGTCATGTTTTTCTTCAATAATACTCCCCAGAAATTTTTGTTTAATTATGATAGCCACCCCTCTGGAATTAGAAGTGTCACCAGAAGCTATTATTTTATTGATCCATTTTTTGCTTTTTTCTTTGTACCAGTCATCCCTAGGAATATGTGTTTCTTGCAGAAAACATATCTTAGCATGTGATTTATACATTAAATGAAATAGTAAGGATTTCTTAGCTTTGTTCTTAATCCCTCTTACATTCCAGGAATCAATTATTAATAAATTAGTCATGTGATTATCAAAGGTCTGTTAGAAGAAATGCAGGAGAATAAAATGTTTGTGCATGGAAAAAAATATAAAAAGGAAGAGAAAAAGCAAAGCTTAGTCTCAGTACAACAATTATTATATATAAAGGTATGATTCAAAATAGAATTAACTTTAGTCTCAAAATCTTCCCACCTCCCCACCCCAATGCCTACCCACCTTAACTTCTCTAAAGAAGGAAGATATAGATAACTATATGTATGATGTGTGTACTTGGTCACCAGTAAATCCAATGTATCAAAAGAAAATTTGAGTAAAGTCCTAAAAAGGACTATAATAAAGTTAACAAAGCTAAACATATTTACACAATAATCTGATAACAAGATGCCCGACATACTTAACCCCATTCACATGTGTATTCACAAACTCCTATATAGTTAATACAAAATTGTGTCAAATAACGAAAATACTGTTAATCTAACCCTATAATATATATTTGCCTTGGTAGGTGCATGTGAAACATAAATATCGTAGTAAAATTATAATATATCTAGAGCAAAGTAATCATGTAAGTGAATATATTAATATAAGAGTATATCTCAAACCTTATAATTTAAAAGTATCTAGAATAAGATATATTAATTTATATATTTAAGATATAGTACTTTTATATCAATAAACCCTATAATCAATAGATCTCTGACAATAGTATAATTATTGACTAAACTGATTTGTAGAACATGAGTGGATATAATTTATTTTAATAGTGGGATCACCAACACATCCAGTATTAATCATCCGTCTAATATGCAATTTCAAGTCTCCCATCTCCATTACAGATAATAAAAAAATAAATAAAATATTGTTTAATAACCTAACATGGATATGGTTTCATTCTGAGTTAGGTAGTATGTATAAAATAATGTATGCTAAGGGCTCAGGGAATCCCCTACCATAGGTGTTAAGCACTGTTTCATCTAGTAGTGTCTTGTTCATAGGTTCATAGGTTCATAGGTTTATACTAGGCTATCTGCCCGAGGGCATTTACAAGCCTAGCCCATCGTTTTGTGGCTTACGCCACCCCTTTAGTACGGGGAACTAAAC
The DNA here is from genome assembly GCF_019279795.1 of Protopterus annectens. Taxonomy (NCBI): domain Eukaryota; kingdom Metazoa; phylum Chordata; order Ceratodontiformes; family Protopteridae; genus Protopterus; species Protopterus annectens. The sequence continues at coordinate 1,160,870,346 of NC_056733.1, forward strand.
CCATTATTTTGCTGTGCCTCTGTCGAGCAATGACACTGAGGTAATCCCTGGGGTATATCTGCGATCTCCCATCCATTGGTCAAGATTTCTCTTGAACAAGGCCAGTGAGGTGCTCTGCCTCACATGTACCGGGATTTTGTTCCACAGCATAGGGAGTCTTTGGGTGATGAATCTATCCCTCCAGCACGTCCTATTAATAGTCGTGGTTTAAGTCTCCCGCCCTTGTGGCTCTGATGGATCTGGATTTTGAGGTGAAGCATATTCATCAAATCTGGGTTTGACATGGCCTTGTATGTTAGGCAAAGGTCACCTCTGAGCAGCGGTGGCGACTGAGTAGAGCTGGAGTTCTTTCAGTCGGGCAGCATAGGACAGATTTTTGAGACTCTTTATCCTTTTGGTGAGGAACTTTTGTGGCCTCTCCAGCTGATGCAAGTGTCGGGTCAGATACATTCCGAATGGGGCATTGTACTCAATCATTGGTCTGATGAGTGATGAGTAAAGGGAGACTATGACCTCCCTTGATCTAGATGAGAAACCCTTCATGATAAGGTGGGCAATGTAGAAGGTCTTCCTAACTACTTTAGCTACATGGGTGTCGAATGACAGACTACTATCAACCTGGGTCCCCAGGTCCCTGATAACTTCTTCTGCGCTCAGTGGATTGCCACCTATTTGGTAGCTAGGGGTAACCTTGTTTTTCCGAAGGGTATGACTATGCATTTTTGGCATTTAACTTTAGGCCGTGGCTCTGGCACCAGTTATCCGTTCTGTGAGACCCTTCTGAAGGATATCTGTGTCAGATGTGTTTTCTACTATGGCGCCCAGTTTGCAGTCATCTGCAAACTTTGTCAGCCATAACCCTCCTGTGTTTGCTTGTACTTGAAGTAGATGCCAAACAAGAGTGGGCCCAGGACTGAGCCCTGTGGGACACCACTTGTGACAGGCTTTGAGTCTGACATGGCGCCAGCAACTCTGACCCTGTGGGTTCTGTCACTCAGCCAGTTTGCAACCCATCTTGTGATGTATGGGTTGACATTTAAGCTGATGAGTTTTTCAATGATACCTGAGTGGGGTATTGTATCGAAGGCCTTAGCCAGATCGAGGTAGGCTGTATGGACTGCCTTTCCTCATCAATGGCTTTGGTGACTGTTTGAAGAAGTCAACCAAATTTAAAGGCATGATCTGCCTTTGACAAAGCCAAACTGGGTTGGATCCAAAGTCTGCAAATTCCTATGTCTTTATTTATGAGGTCCATTATGATCCTTTCCATGGCTTTGCAGATAAGGCTTGTCAAACTAATGGGCCGGTAATTTCCAGGGTCGGTGGAGGCACCGCCTTTGTGAAGTGGTACCACAGTTGCAGTGCGCCACTCCCTGAGTGTGTATCCAGAGGTAAGACTTTGATTAAACAGCTGTCCTAGCTGTGGGTTTAACTCCTCATTGAGTTCATGGAGCACACAGCCGGGGACACCATCAGGTCCCATGGATGCTGTGTTTTTGCTTTGAGAGAGCAGTTTTCACTTGTACGCTGGAGATGTTTGGGGGGCTGCAATCGTTTGGTATAGATATTCCTCCTTTTGGGGGAGAAGTTTGCACTGAACCTGTCAGCCAGTATGTTGGCAATGTCTGTAGGATCAGTAATCTTCACATCATTTTGAACTAGCTCTGAGCATATCTGGGAGTTTCCTCCTAGGTTTCTAACATAGCTAAAGAAAGCCTTATGATTGTCTTTTGAGTCTTTAGCTATTTTTCTCTCGAAATTTGCTTTGGAAGATTTTATGAGAGCTCTTAGTTTTTTACTTATAGTGATCAAGGGTGTCTTACCTTTTAAGGATTTTGCTCTATCTTGTAGTAGCTTCCTCCTTTTGTTGTAGAGTTTGTTTATGGCTGGGGTCCACCAGACTGGACGCTTGCCTTTGGTACAAAGAGTCTTTGTTTTGTTTGGGATTGCCTTATCCATGCAGTCCTGTAGGTGCTGGTAGAAGGCATTTGTAAGTGATTCAGCGGCTTGAGTACTGTTTTCAAGTTGCTATACAGAAAAAAATGACATTTTAATCATAAATAAAAATAAAAAGCAGAACCTAACACACATCCCATTATTAAGTAATTCACCAGCCTAAGCATACTGTGGAAGGATATTAACATTAGATTTAACTTTTGAACCCATTTACATATAAATTGAGCTATAATATATAAAACTATACTTAACCTAGAAACTTGACATGTGTAGTGCACATAAAGAACATTTCACTAGATAAAAGACATTATAATTGCTCTATTATGAGTATATTTTTAATTCAGATTTATTTGAATCATGTCTATTGAAATGTATGGCTAATGTTTCTAATAACCCTTAACATCTATGATATACTATACTATACAAATTCATATTGTGCAACATGACATTAATGTATATGAACTTGAGAACAAGTATTATTCTTTGTCATATAATGATATAACATTGACCTCTACAAGACCCCCAGGGGCAGGTCCCCATTTCAGATTCAATGTGAGAAAAAATAGTGGCAAAATAAAGCACTTTAACATATATACACCAAAAGTGCCAGCTTTAGTAAATACAATCACCATAGAGCAAAAACACTAAACATATTGACTGGCGAAATAAATCCTTTCAGTAAATGATGAAATCTGAAGAGTGTATTAGACATTTAGAAAGCCTGATTAACAGGCACAGAGCTAGGGATATTATCGCACATCCGTAAGAAGCATCCTGATCACGCAGAAGGCTTCCTGTCGCACACAGGACTTCGGAGCTGATCTGAGTGAAAAAAATATGCTAACATGCACGGAATCAAGCTGAATTGAGTAACAGCAGTCCACGATACTGAATATTGCAATACTGGTCAGGAACCACTTCACAAAACCAGGAAACCATAAAATTGTGAATGGAAAACTAAAGGGAACATACTATACTTTCCGATTACATCAAGAACAAGTAACCAAGCAGCAGGAAGCTCATCAGCAATCGGGAAGTCATTGAGTGGATAATCAGGACTCTAATCTCCTGTGAGTGGTAACGTCATCCAGCAGGCAAACAAGAGGGAAAATGAATTGTGTCTGAGCACAGATTGCAAACAACAGAATTCTGACCAGGTTGGTAGTGCTGCATAAGCACGAGGGTTGCAATGACTTTTCTCTTCTTTCTAATTGAATGACATTTATGACTAGAGCTATATTACCACATAAACACTCTAAAATGAAGACACTCAGAAACCATAAAAGCACCATAAACTACAATAAAGATGTTTAAAACAGTGACATCTAAAAAAAAAAACTAATAAACGCAAATAGTACACATTATAAAACCAGAGTCTCATTCTATGGTAAAGCTTATCATATAAACTGTTATTGAAGAGAATAAATAATGAAATATAAGTACACTAGTTGAAATTCAAAGTACTTACATTAGTTAGCAGAATTATTTATGAGTAACATTGTCAGGAAGGACCTTGAATAATTTTAAAAAGATATCCTTTGCTTCTTGTGGTTCTGTAACAGTATAACTTCTGTCATTGTAGCTGAAAGAGAGTGTGTTTGGATATCACATCCGACATTTTATTCCCCTTTTTATCAGGTCTGCACAATATGGCGATAGCTTTTGTCTATTCATTTTTATTTGTGGGGGTAAATCCTGTGCAAAAGTCATCTTATGATTATTCCATATGAGATGTTTTTTGCTTTTGTCTGCTTCTAAAATACTTTGAGTGTCTTGGTAGTTTAGTAGTCTTGTGTAAATAATCCGAGGTGAAGTAGATTCTTGTCTGGCACGCAGGGCTCTATGCTTTCTTTCAACAATTAAGTTGTTAGTGGTTGACTCACAATTAAGTAATGCCTTGAATATTTGTTTAGTCACTGAGAATAAGTTTTGACTATCATAAGATTCAGGTAATCCTCTAATTATTATATTATTTCTGCGAGACCTTGCCTCTAAATCCAATAATTTGGCTTGTATTTCTGCAAAGAGAGTATCTTTGGATGTTAGATCACGTTCAATAGAGTCTGCTCTAATTTCCATATCAAGATTTTTATTTTCAAGTAAGTCCATTCTATCATTTATTTATTTTAGAGTTTTACCAAAGTCAGTAAATTGTTCAGAGAAACTCTGAATAGCACTTTGAATAGGCTGTAGTGCCATCTTCAAATCTTCTAAATAAAAATTAGAATCACTTTTATCTTTAGCACTTACTTTATTGTTCTCAGTAGATTGTTTGGTGGTTCTTAATCTCTTAGAGCCAGTGTCTTTTTCTGGAGAAAGCATAGAGGAGAATTTGGCCTTGGTTGTCTGCGTCTCCATGGAGTCAGAGTTGCCAGCCATGACCAGAATAGAGGTGTGAAAACAGGAATGTTGACACTGAGAAGGGCTTCTAGAATGCATGTGCCCAGAAACTGTCGAGGCCAAAAATACTCTGAAGTAAATTAATATAAAAGTTTCACTCTTTCAAAAAATGAAAAATCCCAGAATGAAGAAGATGTATCAGAGATACTTTCTGTAGAAAAAACTGTGGAGAAATTTCGCTTAAAAGTTGTTAAAAATTGCAGGTAGTTAAAAAGCTTTGAGGAGCTCAGTGAATAGGGAGCAGTCTAGCCGGCGACCATCTTGGAATCCCTGTTAATGCAGATGTTAGAGTTTTGATGTTACTGTATGTGATACTGTTTCCTCTCATGTTAATGCTGATGTTAGAGTTTTGATGTTACTGTATGTGATACTGTTTCCTCTCATGTTAATGCTGATGTTAGAGTTTTGATGTTACTGTATGTGATAATGTTTCCTCTCATGTTAATGCTGATGTTAGACTTTTGATGTTATTGTATGTGATAATGTTTCCTCTCATGTTAATGCTGATGTTAGAGTTTTGATGTTACTGTATGTGATAATGTTTCCTCTCATGTTAATGCAGATGTTAGAGTTTTGATGTTACTGTATGTGATACTGTTTCCTCTCATGTTAATGCAGATGTTAGAGTTTTGATGTTACTGTATGTGATACTGTTTCCTCTCATGTTAATGCAGATGTTAGAGTTTTGATGTTACTGTATGTGATAATGTTTCCTCTCATGTTAATGCTGATGTTAGAGTTTTGATGTTACTGTATGTGATAATGTTTCCTCTCATGTTAATGCTGATGTTAGAGTTTTGATGTTACTGTATGTGATAATGTTTCCTCTCATGTTAATGCAGATGTTAGAGTTTTGATGTTACTGTATGTGATAATGTTTCCTCTCATGTTAATGCTGATGTTAGAGTTTTGATGTTACTGTATGTGATAATGTTTCCTCTCATGTTAATGCAGATGTTAGAGTTTTGATGTTACTGTATGTGATAATGTTTTCTCTCATGTTAATGCAGATGTTAGAGTTTTGATGTTACTGTATGTGATACTGTTTCCTCTCATGTTAATGCAGATGTTAGAGTTTTGATGTTACTGTATGTGATAATGTTTCCTCTCATGTTAATGCAGATGTTAGAGTTTTGATGTTACTGTATGTGATAATGTTTCCTCTCATGTTAATGCTGATGTTAGAGTTTTGATGTTACTGTATGTGATAATGTTTCCTCTCATGTTAATGCAGATGTTAGAGTTTTGATGTT